>NC_069503.1:1004408111-1004555611 GCF_027579735.1 Bombina bombina
GGTGAAACTAATATATGAGATAGACTCATTACATGCAAAGCAAGATATTTCAAGCCGTGATTTGGCATAATTGTGATGATTATGGCTTACATTTTATGAAAACCCCAAATCTACAATCTCAGAAAATTAGAATATTGTGAAAAGGTGCAATATTCTAGGCTCAAAGTGTCCCACTCTAATCAGATAATTAAGCCATAACACCTGCAAAGGGTTCCTGAGCCTTTAAATGGTCTCTCAGTCTAGTTCAGTAGGAATCACAATCATGGGAAAGACTGCTGACCTGACAGTTGTGCAGAAAACCATCATTGACACCCTCCATAAGGAGGGAAAGCCTCAAAAGGTAATTGCAAAAGAAGTTGGATGTTCCCAAAGTGCTGTATCAAAGCACATTAATAGAAAGTTATGTGGAAGGGAAAAGTGTGGAAGAAAAAGGTGCACACGCAGCAGGGATGACCGCAGCCTGGAGAGGATTGTCAGGAAAAGGCCATTCAAAAGTGTTGGGGACTTTCACAAGAGCCACCACACACAGACGGATCCTGGACATGGACTTCAAATGTCGTATTCCTCTTGTCAAGTCACCCCTGAACAACAAACAATGTCAAACGTTTTACCTGGGCTAAAGAAAAACAGACCTGGTCTGTTGCTCAGTGGTCCAAAGTCCTCTTTTCTGATGAGAGCAAATTTTGCACCAAGGACCCAGAGTATGGAGGAAGAATGGAGAGGCACACACTGCAAGATGCTTGAAGTCCAGTGTGAAGTTTCCACAGTCTGTGTTGGTTTTGGGAGCCATCTCTATCTGCTGGTGTTGGTCCACTGTGCTTAATTAGGTACAGGGTCAACGCAGCCGTCTACCAGGAGATTTTTGAGCACTTAATGCTTCCTTCCACAGACGAGCTCTATGGGGATGCTGACTTCATTTTCCAGCAGGACTTGGCACCTCCCCACATTGCCAAAAGCACCAAAACCTGGTTCAATGGTGGGATTATTGTGCTTGATTGGTCAGCAAACTCTTCTGACCTGAACCCCATAGACAATCTATGGGGCATTGCCAAGAGAAAGATGAGAGACATGAGACCAAACAATGCAGAAGAGCTGAAGGCCGCTATTGAAGCATCCTGGTATTCCATAACACCTCAACAGTGCCACAGGCTGATAGCTTCCATGCCACGACGCATTGAGGCAGTAATTGCTGCAAAAGGCGCCCAAACCAAGTACTGAGTACATACAGTATGCATGCTTATACTTTTCAGAGGTCCGATATTGTTCTACAGGTATGTACAATCCTTGTTTTATTGATTGCATGTAATATTCTAATTTTCTGAGATTGTGGATTTGGGGTTTTCATGAGCTGTAAGCCATAATCGTCACAATTATGACAAATCACAGCTTGAACTATCTTGCTTTGCATGTAATGAGTCTATCTCATATATTAGTTTAACCTTCTAAGTTGCATTAGTGAAATAAATTAACTTTAGCACGATATTCTAATTTTTCGAGTTTTACCTGTTTATGTTTATATATATCCCTTGTAAAATAACTGCACTCACAGGTCTTTTTTAAGGTGGAGAACAAGAAAATGCTGATGACGGGGAACCAGGCTCCAAAAACGTTCACATTAAACTTTTGTTTGCTGTGATAAATCTAGAGAGTGCAATCATTGGACTTAGTTATTTGGAATTTGTTGCACCCTCGTCTGTATCTTTTGAGCAAGTTGGAATGCGCTGTCCATCTTCATTATATATATATATATTTGAGAGATTTTTTTGTTGTTTCTTAAATGGACATAATACCCATATGCTATAGCACTTATAAGAAAATATCATATGAGCATCTCTATGTAAAAAAAATATATTTTACTTCAAAATTTCTGGAGTTCACCAGAGGAAGTGCTCCGTGATGAGTTATCCTTTGCTCTGTGATGAGTTATCCTTTAGCTACTGTTCATCTGCAAGTTTTTTTTTTAAAAAAAAAAACAATAATAGCCAATCAACATCAGCAGTGCTGAGTTCATGCTTTGCTTTACTGTGCTCTCTTAAGATTTTACTTAAACTGAGTAGAGAAATAGCATGACTGTGTCTGCTCATGCCAGATGCATGCTCCCTTGCAAGTCCTCGGACTACCATTCTCATTGGCTGCTTTAAGTCCCTTTACAATGGGATGTGGCTACTGAGGACATTTTTTAGGTAAAATATCTTCATTTTTTAATAGAGATCTTCAGGTGATATTTTCTAGTCTGCTTTTTACAACTATGCTGCATCATGTCCCTTTAAGCATACTTGGTAGTGATGTGGCAGCAAAAGTAGTCTTTGGCGCTATAGTCCAAGATATTAGGGGGGTGTATATTATTTTTGTGGCTCTTACTTTGTATTTCTCATTTAAATATCTTACCGATTGATTATAACGAATACAGAATACTGCTGGGAAAAGAAAGCAGTGATTCATGTGCTAATTGGCAAAACAAAATTGTTTGTGGCATGTATGTATAAGAGAGAGAAACATTCAACACCAATACTATAAATGACAGAATTTGAGTTTTTAATGAAACATTATAAAGCATGAAAATTCCAAAATTTAGACACCACCTTCAAAGAATATATTTTTGTAATATTAATAAAAAATATATGCATAAAGTATTTTGCTGCTGACACTGGAAAGAAGTTACTCTTGTAATCCAAATCATTTTTGCTTACATTTTAATAAAAGTGCTAGTGTCTATAATACAATTCAACACTACTTATTAAAGGGATAGAAAGGTTAAAATGAAATGTGCATGGGTCCTATGAGGGCCAGTGCGCCAGTATTCAAACACCACACCTTCGCAGAGAGTCATCAGTGGCTTGTAATGACGTACCTTGCATCTTCAGAAGCAATGCATACTGCTGCCAGCTCTCTGAGACGGTGCAGCATTTGAATACTGGTACCTCACAGGATATGTGCGTCTGCTGCAGAAAAACAGTACTAACTTTTACTTGAAGCAGTATTACTAATAGAAGTATAATGCAAAAATGCTTCTATTTCAAATTGAAATGTACCCATGCAGATTTCAATTTTGACCTTAAGTTTCTATCCCTTTAAGAAAAGATAGGATAATGGAAACCGGAAGTATGGATATTTGCCTCGCACAGAAATTAATAATTAAAGATCAACAAGGCATGAATAACGGATGAAACGATATTGGTTCAAAACTACTCATTATTTTATGTAAACCAATTAAAACTCTATTAACGACTTAAAATTGATAGCCGTAGCAAATTCAATCCTAGGCAATTGGCAAATCAAATCTTTGTTAGTAACATGGTCCTCCTTAAATGTATCCAAAATTACACAACAGGAATAAAAAACATAATTCACAAAAGCTCAAACACAAATAGTTTAGCCTTGGGAACAACAAGCATAGTCTAAAATGTGTAGCAAATGAGAATTCTGTAGAGGCAGCCCCTGTGACCAAGTCCATAAATAACAACTCATCATAGTACTTTCAACTGCATATTCTTGCTCCAAGATAGTCAACCAGGGGGTGTCCGAAAAGGATTTAGCAACATGACTTGTAAAGCCAGCCTTGTTTGCACTCATGGACTCTGAGCATGCAATTTAAAATGTTCCATGTTATTAAAGGTACTTCTTTTTCTTGGTATCCTTTATTGAAGAGTGAACCTAGGCATATACTTAGTTACGTGGTCATGTGTCATTAGTATTCTATGGCAACGATGTTATCAAAAGTGTTTGTAGCAATGTTACACATTTAATAAAAACATTTTTTTAATGTTGTTCCACTACTCGAAAAAGATTTGTATTTAAAACTTCGGGACCATAAGTAAAGATGTGGAAGTTGAATCCTAATTAGTCATTGATCAATAGATTCCTTGAAAGCTGTTAACAAACATGCATTTAAAAAAAAACAAAAAAACTGTTTAAGCAGCTTTTACTTGTTTTTTTGTTTTTAATATATATTATATATCATTTGGACATATACGTAAAATCTGATATGTGTTTACTAGGAGCAGTTGTGTACTATACTTTCTTTTGCAAAAAAATGCTTTTAAGAAAAGTTATTACATGTTCTGGATAACTTTGTTGTGGTGGTGTACAAGGTTCCCTTTATATACTGAGGTACAGCTTTATCATAGACCAGGTACACAAAAAGTCTCCTGTGAAATGGTTTTGGGACAGTTTTAAAGTATTAGATATTTGGGTATCAGTTATTTAAAGGGTTAGATTGCTACAACAACTGGCATAGAAAACGGTCTGTAACTCATACAAGCTGCTCTTAGCCATGGGCTACACATAATGACCAAAGCTAACTTGATTCAGCGAACGTTTTTAATAGACCTCTGTATGTCCGCAACGGTATGAAATTTTATATATTACTGTACATGTTTTAATTCATTAAAATTACATATTGGCTCACAAATATTCTATTAATTATTTTATACCAGGGCTCTAATAAAATTGGGCACAATGCATTAAATATGTATGTATTCTTATGCTAGTGTCATGAAATATACAGGTAGCCCTCAGTTTACGCCGGGGTTAGGTTCCAGGAGGAATGGTTGTAAATCGAAACCGTTGTAAATTGAAACCCAGTTTATAATGTAAGTCAATGGGAAGTGAGGGAGTTAGTTTCCAGGCCCCTCTCACAATTGTCATAAGTAACACCTAATACATTATTTTTAAAGCTTTGAAATAAAGACTTTAAATGCTAAACAGCATTATAAACCTAATAAAATAATCACACAACACAGAATATATAATTAAACTAAGTTAAATGAACAAAAACATTTGCTAAACAGCATTATAAACCTAATAAAATAATCACACAACACAGAATATATAATTAAACTAAGTTAAATTAACAAAATTTTTTGGTAAACAGCATTATAAACCTAATAAAATAATCACACAACACAGACTTTACTTGCATTTTTCTGCAAACAGTTCTTTCTATGCATTCCAATCTGGACTGATTTATAGACAGGAAGATCTTGTTCCTTTGCAAGCTGCTCGATAGCTCAGGTCTGGTGAAACTGATTAATATCAGCTTGCTTGGCTTGCATATCTTTGCTGCAACACAAGCGGACAGCTCCACCTACTGGCTATTTTAATCAATGCACTGCTTCTCAATGCTTTTCAATAGCAGTCACATGACTGGAAAAAAAAGGTTGTTATTCTGAAACGGTGCAAATTGAACCGTTGTAAACCGAGGGTCACCTGTATATATATATATATTTCACAGTATAAAAAAGGCACAGAAAGCAGTTTGGATTGTCATTGTCTCTATATACATTGCAATTATCTGTTAAATGTAGGCGGTGTAATTCTTTTATGGTTTATTTTAAGCGACATTTTCTAATGCCCTGATTTGCCATTAACCTGGAGAATAATGTTCTTGTCTTCAGTGCAAAAATATATTGAAGTACATTTGTTATATAATTTTTCCTAGGAGGAATTACTTTGACATAAGAGAAATGTATGCATTTTGGGGGCAATATCTTTTCCAAGCGATTGTTTCTAGCAACCAAAAAGTCTGTAACTTCAAAGAACATGTTAATCAGCAGATGAAAAGTACAAACAGCTGTTACTAGATTTGGTCTTAAACCGTTGTTAAGAACTTGTGGTCTGTATTGTGTTTCGATTTCAAAAGTAAAAATGCCAGCAGACGTGCAAATGCACATCGAATGGGGTTTAGGCAAGAATTTAGTTATGTAAAAATAAAATGCAGGCATTAGTAGGCAATCTGTATTGTGCAGATGTGTGATTAGTAAGTTATAGCATGCTCAGTTATTACAGGTTCCTCTTCAGATTCATAATATCAAATGACCAGCAATAGCTAGCAGGTGGAAAGCACGGTTTTATCGCCTAAAGATAACTATAAATGAGATGACTGGCATTTGAATTTATACTTTTACAGTCCACATATTTTTCTATGCTTTATATTATTAGATTGATTTTTGTGCTTTTTTTCTGTGAAATAATGGTTATAAATCAGTACAAGATGCATTTCCTTAACTTAGTAAATAATATTTCAGGAAATTAGCGTCACATCTTGTTAAAGTTGATCCAAAGTTGTCTTTTGTAATAATTACCTTCAGTAGTCAATACCAACAGATGTAACCGCTGAAGAATAAAGGGAAAGGCAGTTTTGTACTATTAAGTAAAACATGAATTTGATTTTTCAAATATTCACTATTTAAAAAAAATTGCAGGAAACAAAATGAAGTTGAAGGTTTTTATTTTCATTTTTAAACAAACAGGAAGTGCATGTTTATGCAGTTCTGGTCCTAAAATAGAGACAGACTAGCTGTTAAAGGGACAGTCTACACCAGAATTTGTATTGTTTAAAAATATAGATAATCCCTTTATTATTCATTCCCCTGATTTACATAACCAACACAGTTATATTAATATACGTTTTACCTCTGTGATTACCTTGTATCTAAGCATCTGCAGACTGCCCCCTTATTTCAGTTCTTTTGACAAACTTGCATTTTAGCCAATCAGTGCTGACTCCTAGGCAACTCCACATGCATGAGCATAATGTTATCTATATGGCACACATGAAATAACACCCTCTAGTTGTGAAAAACATTCAAAATGCATTAAAATAAGAGGCGGCCTTCAAGGGCTAAGAAATTAGCATATGACTTTAAACTAAGAACACCAAGAGAACAAAGCAAAATTGATGATAAAATTAAATTTGAAAGTTGCTTAAAATGACATGCACTATCTGATTCATGAAAGTTTATTTTTTACTAGACTGTCCCTTTAACTCTCACAACTCTATTTGTGGACAGTGACACCCCCCACCCCAGCATAAAAACAGAGTGTGGGTACAAAACGCTTCATTACTGGGACACATCTGGTGAGCCAATGCTAAGAGGCATGTGTGTAGCCACCAATCACCACTTAGCTCCCATTGGTGCATTGATGCTCCTTGAGCTTATGTAGGAATGCTTTTTAATGAAGATACCAAGAGAACAAAGTACATTTGATACTAGAAGTAATTTGATATGTATCTTACATTGCATGCTCTGTCTAAACTATTAAACTTTAATTTTGACTGTCATGTCCCTTTTACTGAGCTGGTTTGTTTGTTGGAATAAAAATGCTAATTATATAAGTTACCAACCTAAGAATAGTGCAACTGATAACCATTAAACCGACCTCAATCATTTTTGGCCTTTAAACATCGAACATGCTCATAGTACTTTTGGACTGAGGTGAATACTGTAGAACTTTCTGTCTTCACATACATTAGCTTTCTTGCTGATGACCAGTTAGGGTGGTAAATTCACCAGCATAAAATCACATATTCTGAAAGCTCTTGTCCTAACTAGCATATCAATATGGTTTTTGCGTTCCAAAGTCAAATCTACTTTTAATAATAAACGTTTTTGTCTGGCTCCGTTACCTGATTTAATGCAGCCTCTCTCAACAATTTTCTCTTAGGCTTATTTGACTGGCAGGTCTTTCAACCAATCGGAGCCTCACCATGCGCCCCATGTAAATTAATCACAGCACACTCTTGTGCTTGTAACTCAGACTGCAAGACGAACTGTGCACGTGCAACAGAAACAGTAAGACTGCTTACTGTTAACATGAAAGTAAGCAGCCTCACTGTTTCTGTCGCGCAAATAGCGTAGCGAGTTCGTCTTGCAGTTTGAGTTACAAACACAGGAGTGTGCTGTGACTAATTTACATGGGGCGCATGGTGAGGCTCTGATAGGCTTATTTGACTGGCAGGTCTTTCAACCAATTTAAAAAAACCGCTTAAAACCGCTGCTTCATAACTTCTGTTTCTGCCGAGCCTGAAGGTTCCCCGGAAAAAAAGGGGCATCACGCTCCATTCGAACCTTGATAATTCGTCTCCTGAGACTTTAAATAATAGATATGGGTTTGTTACAACTTTAAACCTATTAAAAAAATATATCCATTTTATTTTACAATTAAAAACATAGACTTATTATAGTCAAACTGATCTTACCTTCTGCAATAATCTAGCTAAACAAACAAGATATATATAAAAAGTTTAGACTTGATAGAGATGTGACTTGGCCTCATAGTGAAGAAATGGCGTTCAAACAGCATTTTTTCATTTCTCAATTCACCTAAAATAGGGATTTAGGTAAATTGTTCTAAATTATAAGGTATTTGTTTAAAAAAACATTTTTATCAAATTTATATTTAAAAAAAATGAAATGCACATTTGTACGCAACAACCCTCCAGTCACTGACTGATATTCCCAAAGTTTTCTTAATGTTGCTTATTTATCCTTCAACTCTTCCCCTATTAGGAAGTTTTTATTCCCCCCCCCCCCCCCTCAATTTATTAAGTAGCAGCATATTCTGCAGAGCCATATACAAGGCATAATAAATCTAGGGAAAATCAAAACACAACATGAACAAATTAAAGTTTGGATGTTACTATTGCCTGAATGACAAATTATGTAGCAATTTCAAAACTGCTCATATTTTAGCGTAATAAGAGAAGAAGCAACATGTTTTTAGCCTCAGTAGGAAAAATTGCTTTATTTTTCTTTTTGGTGAAGACTTTAATAAGTACACATTGCATACAAATGACATAATTCAACAGTTATTTAGTAAGACCAACACAATCATAAATTTAAAATCCAAGCTTCTCCAAAAATACTAACCAATATTGTTCTCTCTGGAGCTGTAGCGGGATGACTAATCCAGCTGTCGAGGTCTCCCTTTATGTGTTTGATGGAACACTTGGACTGTACGGCTACAGCTGTATGTTTATGTGCACTGCACACCTGCAGTCTCCTGACAAATAACGCTAGTGTGCAGAATATACACAATTACCCTGGCAGTGCTGCAAATAAGGACGTTTATGTTTTGAAGTCCATATGTGTGTTGGTTTGAGATACCAGCTGGGGTATTTATGTTGCATTACACAGATGTAAGACTGCCAACTGATTTTATACCAAATAAAGACTAATCTTTTTATACATATTTGGTGTCAGAGTTATGAAGTGGTACTTAAGAATGTTCTCACGACTTAACTCTTTTTAAATGAAAATTGACAGTAAAAATTCTTAAGCTTTCACAAACCCTAGTGAGTACCAAGCAAATACTGAACTGAATGTAATTAATCAAAGAAGGAAATGAAGTGATCATTTCCTATACCTAGCCAGCACATAAATCATTGTTTTATGTGGTAAAATGCTTTCTGAAAAAAAAATATATATATTTAGAATTTAGAATTGCGTACTCAATAAATGCATAATAGAAAACTCAATGTAATAACACTTACTGTGAGTTTCAAATGAGCAGTAGATATGTATGCCCTGGGATCTCTTGCTTAAAAGAACACTGAACCCAACATTTTTCTTTTGTGATTCGGATGGAGCATGAAATTTTAAGCAACTTTCTAATTTACTTCTATTATCAAATTTTCTTTATTCTCTTGGTATCTTTATTTAAAATGCAAGAATGTAAGTTTAGATGCCGGCCCATTTTTGGTGAGCAACCTGGGTTGTCCTGAACAAAAAAAAGCTTAGATGCCTTCTTTTTCAAATAAAGATAGCAAGAGAACGAAGAAAAATTGATACTAGGAGTAAAATAGAAAGTTGCTTAAAATTGCATGCTCAATGTCAATCACAAAAGAAAAAAAATGGGTTCAGTGTCCCTTTAAATTCAGTAGGAGCTGTAGGAGCTGGTGCCTTTAGAAATGCATCCTCTGTCTGAATATTGCAAGTTTCATTTTTACTTTACTGTCCCTTTAAAAGTATTGAATATATCTCAATAAAGTGAGTAAAAAAATAACAATGTGTATACCTTAAGTAAAAAATAACCCAACAATAATAGCCGACAAGCTTTCTAAGACATCTCTGATGAAGCACATGTACGCATGCGCGAAGCGCGTCAGATAGGAGCTTACCCATGCCTTTCTTGAAGCCTGTTCTTCAATAAAACTTTTTGATCTACTCTGAGACTTAGCGTTTTCCTTTCCTCATTGCATTTCTAAGATAAATTGACAGCCCTTTACAATTTTTTTTTTTTTTTTTTTTTTTTTTTTTTGCGAAGGCTTTGATAGCCTAATAAACTTAAAAGAAAGTATTCATTTTTTTATTCATTGTTAGAGAAACTAGAATCTATGAATTCTATGAAAAAATACAAGAAATCCTAATAAGTGGAATGAATTTGCTTGTGTAGTTGAACTATTTGGTGACATTTTGTGAACAACTTGTTTAGATTATTATCTTTATTTTGGCTTAGGTGCTTTGATAACAGGTGAAGGCAAACGTTAATTATCCAAACGAGGTAGAGTCTTTTCAAAATTTCTGCGTGGTTTTAAAACATCTAATCATATAAAATGATATAGTTATTTTTAGTTTCTGCATAAAGATTGTAGAAAGAATGGTACATTGATGCTAAAAAAAACAAAGTATACCATAAAGCAAAATGCTGCTGTTTGTAGAAAATACAATAAATAAGGAAATCACGTATTTTTAAAGACCACAGCCTATTTTATCTGTTTCTATAGTTGATAATTGAGATGGCAAAATAAGCACTTAAATTAATGGTAAATGCCCAGAGGGCAAATGTTGTAAAATAGCTTTAGCACTGGGATGAGAAGTGGCTTGGCTACAAAGGTGTTAATAAATAAATTTGTATGTTTTATTTAGAATTAGACAGGAATAATCATAATATTATATATACAGTATATATACATACATACACATTTTCAAATGTTATTCCATTTTCATGTTAATAGATATGCACGTGTATATTTAATTTTTCAGTGCACCCTGGTAGTAACATATTTTGGTGAGAGTGCTAGTGCATGTGTGTGTATAAATGTGCATTTCCTTTCAGTATTTAATTAGTTGATTTGTTTATTCACTTTTTTGCAAAAGGGTTCAGGGCATCAAACATAAAAGCATAAAATTGCTTCCATACAGTGTAATGAAACAAACTCAGACATTTAGATAGTTGAGGACAGGTGAACTGTGTTATCCCTTGAAAAGTGTGAAATTGTACTATTGTGTAAAGCATTGCAATCCATCTATAATCCTTTACCCTTTTCCTGGTTTAAAAGCTGAACCACCATATAACATGCTTCTTCTTAATCCATTCTTAACAGCACATGACTTAGAACAAAGTGAAGTCCTGCAAAAGGATCTGTTCAGTAATGTGCATGCATACATTTCCTCTCAATGTATATTAAGATTTATGGGCCATGGAGTCAAATTTAGCTTTCCATGTGTACAGAGGTGATTGATTCAGAAGACGTAAAGTGTGCCAGTTTGACCTCTGAAGAGGGCTGAAACGAAAAATAAGTTATCTCTTTGTAATAAAACTAAGAAGGTAAAGATTACACTATCCTGTTTGTGCACCAGAGCTATCAGTGCCTGCTGCACCAGATTTGGTATTTGTGTTTATCAGGTACACATTTTCATAGATAATGTCAGGTACCTTTCCTGCTGGGACAGTGGTCGTCAGGGTCATGAGGCTATGCAGGGATCACTTACTTGTGTTCATGTGCAGCACGTGTTTCTGGGTCTGGCAATGTGGCAGGTGTTTTTTCTTGTTCCCATATTCGCTATCTGCTTGCATGCGCTTCTCGCCTTCCTAGTGGTCGGCGTCATAGATATTTTATTTATCCACTTATACAGGTAACTGTCACGTTGCTCACCTGTTTCCAGTCACGCCCCTTTGCTTTTATAAGCGTCAGTCCGTCTTTGCATTGCTTGTTTGGTTAGTTTCTAGCAACTTAGCTCTTATTCCTTGTTCTCATTCTGTTACTACCTTGGCTTACCCGGCCTACTCCGCCTTATCAGCTGCCTTCCCTTACCTCAAATTTTTTAACGACTTTGAGCTAGAGTTCAAGTGGAAAGCTAAGTGTAGTGCGCGAGCAATAAGGGGTATATCACGACTGTTTGTGCGTGTTGGAAATAGCATACGTATTACGAGTTAAAAGTTAATGCATTAACTAGAGCACAATGGAATTTATTAGTTGTCAGATTAGCGCAACTTCAGAGCTCTGGTTAACTGTTACACGAGACAAAAAAGTGACACAAAAAACATTAAAAAATCAATTGAAAAGTACAGTTCCACTCATAACACTGTCTGATAATTTTTTTTTAAAAAAAAGTTATAAGGGCTCAAAGATATGAGGTCTCATGCATGCTAAGGGATTTAACATAGATATATATATATATATATATATATATATATATATATATATACACATGTCTAAATATGTATATTTGTATGTGTGTTTTTACTGTATATTTATTTTACATATTTAACATTCCAATGTTCACTTACAGGATAATGCACTTTTTAGTGTAAATACATATTTATATATATATATATATATATATATATACAGGGCTCAAAAATTACACCGCCAACTCGTAAGTTTCCATCATATCCTTAGTCAGTGACTATCAATTCCTATCGGCAGCAAGCAGGGTGGAACTCATGCGTTACACTCAGTGGCGGCCCCCAGCCCAGGTGTTCCTAAAGATTTTTCCGCGCAGGCTTCTGTAAAGACAGGAGGAGGCGGGGAAGCCCCAAGGCAGAACATGCTGCGATCTGCAATGTCATCGCAGAAAATGCAGCATGTCTGCAGAAAGAGCAGAATATCTGACAAGCTCTAGATCCATCACTATATTGCCATGTTTAGTTCTGACCTGATCGGATTTGCTGGAACACGTTAGGGAACGTAGCCACCAGCTCTTTGCCACAAGCGTGAACTACATTTCCCAGCATGCTATGCCTTCAGATCAGAGTAAGCAGACAGGAAGTAAAAAAAACACTGTTTAAATTGTATTGGATGCTTCTATGCAGTACCAGGTTTTCAAGCAGCTATAGACGTCGTGAGGACCGGGCAACCAAAGGGAGCATATTGCTCCTGTGTAGCGCTTCACGCAACTATAGGCAGCGTGGGGACCGAGCTTATAAGAGTCACTGCAGAATGCTGTAATTATAGGCTGCATATTGCTCTTCTGCAGCGTCAGTTCCTCTACATTGTCCATTCCTGTGTGCAGCACTGTGCAGGATCGATAGGCACCCTTAAAGGGACATTAAACAAAAAAAAAATCTTTCATGATTTAGATAGAACATACAATTTTAAACAACTTTAAAATTTACTTCTGTTATCTAATTTGCTTCATTCTCTTGGTATGCTTTGCTGAAAATCATATCTAGATAGGCTCCATAGCTGCTGATTGGTGGCTGCACATAGATGCCTCGTGTGATTGGCTCACTCATGTGCATTGCTATTTCTTCAACAAAGGATATCCAAAAAATGAAGCTAATTAGATAATGGAAGTAAATTGGAATGTTGTTAAAATTGTATTCTCTATCTGAATCATGGAAAAATAAAAAATTGGATTTAATGTTCCTTTAATTGTCCTGTTTCTTGGTATCTATAGCTGCATGGATGGAATCTCCGCATTGCAGTTATTATATATACCATTTAAATGCCGGGTTTCAGCAGAGCCAGTGTAGCAATACCTCTATATTTTCAAAAACATTTGCGCATATATAGTTGTTGAGTCGCATTGACAGAATGCATGGGGACACAAGTAATGAGGAGGAACACAACAATGTTCTGCTTGACGTCCACATCTGAGTAAGTTATAGCTCACCCTATCCTAAACCATAAGCAATATTAAAGTGCTTAAGTATGCTAATGGTACAGCCTATGCTGTAGTGAGAGAAAAGCACCCATCTCTCTATTAACTCTGCCTAATAATTAGCACGGTAATGTCTGTTATATGGTATAGTTTTAATAGACATTAATTACAGGGTTTTAATTAACCCTTAATGTACAAACACACATACAGATATTTAATAGAGACATTTTCCCCCAAAAAGTTTTGACTTTTTTTAATTTTTTTTTTTTTTTTTTTTAATTTTCCATGATTCTAGTGTTCTAGTCAAATGACACATCCACCAGGAAAGGCATTGTTTGTAGTTAATTAGCTTCTACCACATCTCTCTAAAACAATAATATGCTGGCTATATTTCCATGTTGATCTTATCAAATTATTGTTTTCCATTGTCTCTCCCTCCCTCTGTATAACCCATCCCTCCCTCTGCCTCTCCGTCCCTCCCTCTGCCTCTCCCTCCCTCCTTCCCTCTCTCCTGTCTTCCCTCTCTCCCTCCCTCCCTCCTTCCCTCTCTCCTTCCCTCTCTCCTTCCCTCCTTCCCTCTCTCCTGTCTTCCCTCTCTCCCTCCCTCCTTCCCTCTCTCCCTCCCTCCTTCCCTCTCTCCCTCCCTCCCTCCTTCCCTCTCTCCCTCCTTCCCTCTCTCCCTCCCTCCCTCCTTCCCTCTCTCCCTCCCTCCTTCCCTCTCTCCCTCCCTCCTTCCCTCTCTCCCTCCCTCCCTCCTTCCCTCTCCTCCTCCCTCCCTCCTTCCCTCTCTTCCTCCCTCCCTCCTTCCCTCCCTCCCTCCTTCCCTCTCTTCCTCCCTCCTTCCTTCCCTCCCTCCTTCCCTCCTTCCCTCTCTTCCTCCCTCCTTCCCTCTCTTCCTCCTTCCCTCCCTCCTTCCCTCTCTTCCTCCCTCCCTCCTTCCCTCTCTTCCTCCCTCCCTCCCTCCTTCCCTCTCTTCCTCCCTCCCTCCTTTCCTCTCTCCCTCCTTCCCTCTCTCCCTCCCTCTCTCTCTCCCTCATTCCCTCTCTCCCTCTTTCCCTCTCTCCCTCTTTCCCTCTCTCCCTCCCACCTTCCCTCTCTCTCTCCCTCCTTCCTTCCCTCCCTCCTTCCCTCCCTCCCTCTCTCTCTCTCCCTCCTTCCCTCCCTCTCTCCCTCCCTCTCTCCCTCCTTCCCTCCCTCTCTCCCTCCTTCCCTCCCTCTCTCTCCTTCCCTCCTTCCCTCCCTCTCTCCCTCCTTCCCTCTCTCCCTCCCTTATTCCCTCTGTCTCTCCCTCCCTCCGTCTCTCCCTTTGTTTCTCCCTCCGTATCTCCCTCCCTCTTTCTCTCCCTCCCTCTTTCTCTCCCTCCCTCTTTCTCTCCCTCCCTCCCTCCCTCTTAATCGCCCTTCCTCTGTCTCTCCCTCTCTCCCTTCCTCTGTCTCTCCCTTCCTCTGTCTCTCCCTTCCTCTGTCTCTCCCTCCCTCTGCCTCTCCCTCCCTCTGCCTCTCCCTCTCTCTTTCCCTCTGTTTCTCCCTCTGTCTCTCTCTCCCTCTGTCTCTCTCTCCCTCTGTCTCTCCCTTCCTCCCTCTCCCTTCCTCCCTCTCTCTCTCCCTCCCTCTCTCTGTCTCTCCCTCTCTCCTTCTCTCTCTTTGTCTCTCTCTCCCTCTCTCTCTCTCTCTCTCTCTCCCCCTCCCTCTCTCCCTCCCTCCCCCTCCCTCTCTCCCTCCCTCCCCCTCCCTCTCTCCCTCCCTCCCTCCCCCTCCCTCCCTCCCTCCCCCGCCCTCCCTCCCCCCCTCCCTCCCTCCCCCCCCCTCCCTCCCCCCCCTCCCTCCCCCCCCCTCCCTCCCTCCCCCTCCCTCTCTTGTCTCTCCCTTCCTCTCTGTCTCTCCCTTCCTCTCTGTCTCTCCCTCCCTCTCTGTCTCTCCCTCCCTCTCTCTGTCCCTCCCTCCCTTTCTCTGTCCCTCCCTCCCTTTCTCTGTCCCTCCCTCCCTTTCTCTGTCCCTCCCTCCCTTTCTCTGTCTCTCCCTCTCTCTCTCGCACTCCCTCCCTCCCTCTCTCTTTCTCTCCCTCCCTCTCTGTCTCTCCCTCCCTCCCTCTCTCTCTGTCTCTCCCTCTTTGTCTCTCCCTTTCTGTCTATCCCTCCCTCTGTGTCTCCCTCCCTCTGTCTATCCCTCCCTCCGTCTCTCCCTCTGTCTTTCCCTCCTTCCCTCTGTCTCTCCCTCTGTCTTTCCCTCCTTCCCTCTGTCTCTCCCTCCCTTTCTCTCTCTCTCTCTCTCTCCCTCCCTCCCTTTCTCTCTATCTCTCCCTCCCTTTCTCGCTCTCTCCCTCCCTTTCTCTCTCTCTCCCTCCATCCCTTTCTCTCTCTCTCTCTCTCTCTCTCTCTCCCTTTCTCTCTCTCTCTCTCTTCCTTTCTCTCTCTCTCCCTCTCTTCGTCTCTCCCTCTCTATTTATCAAATAAAATAAAAATAAAGTTACTGCACTGGCTAAACATATGAAAAGAAGGGTTGAAGTAGTGGGCGTAGCCTGAGTATGCAATGGGCGGGATCAGAAGTGGCAAGTAACATTTTTGGCCTGGCTAGTAGCTTATGACCTGAAATTTTGAGCCCTGAAATATATATATATATATATATTTCTCCTGTTAAGTGTAGTCAGTCCACGGGTCATCCATTACTTATGGGATATTAACTCCTCCCCAACAGGAAGTGCAAGAGGATCACCCAAGCAGAGCTGCTATATAGCTCCTCCCCTCTACGTCACACCCAGTCATTCTCTTGCACCCAACTAATAGATAGGATGTGTGAGAGGACTGTGGTGATTAAACTTAGTTTTTTATTTCTTCAATCAAAAGTTTGTTATTTTAAAACGGCACCGGAGTGTGTTGTTTTTCTTCTCAGGCAGAATTTGAAGAAGAATCTACCTGAGTTTTTCTTGTATGATCTTAGCGGACGTAACTAAGATCCATTTGCTGTTCTCGGCCATTCTGAGGAGTAAGGTAACTTCAGATCAGGGGACAGCGGGCAGGTTCACCTGCAAAGAGGTATGTTGCAGTATATTATTTTCTAAGGAATGGAATTGACTGAGAAAATACTGCTAATACCGATATAATGTAAGTACAGCCTTAAATGCAGTAGTAGCAACTGGTATCAGGCTGATATGTATGTATGTTTACACTTAAGTATTTCTGGGGAATGGCACTTCACTGGGAAAATACTGTATGCATATAACTTTTAGCCTAACTTGCAGTGTGAACGACTAGCAGCAGGCTTTTAATGACATTTCATATATTAGATTTTAAACGTTTGCTGGCATGTTAAATCGTTTAATAATCTGAGGTACTTGGTGAAAAATTGTTTTGGGCATTATTTTCAACATGGCTGTCGTTTGTTTTAAATTAAAACAGTTTACTGAGCTTCCCTCACTGTTGTATTGTGAGTGGGAGGGGCCTATTTTGGCGCTTTTACTACGCATCAGAAATTCAGTCACAGTCTGCCTTTTTCTCCCTGCATGATCCAGGACGTCTCCACAGAGCTCAGGGGTCTTCAAAACTAGTTTTGAGGGAGGTAATCACTCACAGCAGACCTGTGAGACTGTGCTTTGACTGTGATAAAAACGCTTATATTTTCAATTGTTATACGTTTTTTCCTGATATTAAGGGTTAATCATCCATTGCTAATGTGTGCAATCCTTTGCTAAATTTATGCTTTTACTGTGAAAATTTGGTTTCTATAACTAATCCGGTTCATTGTTATTCAACCGTGACAGTTTTTCTGTGCTTCTTAAAGGCACAGTAACGTTTTGCATATTGCTTGTAAATTTAGTTGAAAAGTATTTCCAAGCTTGCTAGTCTAATTGCTAGTTTGTTAAACATGTCTGACACAGAGGAATCTCTTTGTGCAATATGTTCAAAAGCCAAGGTGGAGCCCAATAGAAATTTATGTACTAATTGCATTGATGCTACTTTAAATAAAAGTCAATCTGTACATGTTAAGCAACATTCACCAGACAGCGAGGGGGAAGTTATGCCGACTAACTTGCCTCACGTGTCAGTACCTGCATCTCCCGCTCAGGAGGTGCGTGATATTGTAACGCCAAGTACATCAGGGCGGCCATTACAAATCACTCTACAAGACATGGCTAATGTTATGACTGAAGTTTTGTCTAAATTGCCAGAACTTAGGGGTAAACGAGATCACTCTAGGGTGAGAACAGAGTGCGCTGATAATGCTAGGGCCATGTCTGATACTGCGTCACAATTTGCAGAACATGAGGACGGAGAGCTTCATTCTGCGGGTGACGGATCTGATCCAAATAAACTGGATTCAGACATTTCAAATTTTAAGTTTAAGCTGGAAAACCTCCGTGTATTGCTAGGGGAGGTGTTAGCGGCTCTGAATGATTGTAACACAGTTGCAATCCCAGAGAAAATGTGTAGGTTGGATAAATATTTTGCGGTACCGACGAGTACTGACGTTTTTCCTATACCTAAGAGACTTACTGAAATTGTTACTAAGGAGTGGGATAGACCCGGTGTGCCTTTCTCACCCCCTCCTATATTCAGAAAAATGTTTCCAATAGACGCCACCACACGGGACTTATGGCAAACGGTCCCTAAGGTGGAGGGAGCAGTTTCTACTTTAGCTAAGCGTACCACTATCCCGGTGGAGGATAGCTGTGCCTTTTCAGATCCAATGGATAAAAAGTTAGAGGGTTACCTTAAGAAAATGTTTGTTCAACAAGGTTTTATATTGCAACCCCTTGCATGCATTGCGCCTGTCACGGCTGCGGCAGCATTTTGGTTTGAGTCTCTGGAAGAGACCCTTGACTCAGCGCCATTAGATGAGATTACACACAAGCTTAAAGCCCTTAAGCTAGCTAATTCATTTATTTCTGATGCCGTAGTACATTTAACTAAACTTACGGCTAAGAATTCCGGATTCGCCATTCAGGCACGCAGAGCGCTGTGGCTAAAATCCTGGTCAGCTGATGTAACTTCTAAATCTAAATTACTTAACATACCTTTCAAGGGGCAGACTTTATTCGGGCCCGGTTTGAAAGAAATTATCGCTGATATTACGGGAGGTAAAGGCCATGCCCTGCCTCAAGACAGAGCCAAACCTAGGGCTAGACAGTCTAATTTTCGTGCCTTTCGTAACTTCAAGGCAGGAGCAGCATCAACTTCCTCTGCTCCAAAACAGGAAGGAGCTGTTGCTCGCTACAGACAAGGCTGGAAACCTAACCAGACCTGGAACAAGGGCAAGCAGGCCAGAAAACCTGCTGCTGCCCCTAAGACAGCATGAAGTGAGGGCCCCCGATCCGGAAACGGATCTAGTGGGGGGCAGACTCTCTCTCTTCGCCCAGGCTTGGGCAAGAGATGTCCAGGATCCCTGGGCGTTGGAGATCATATCTCAGGGATATCTTCTGGACTTCAAAGCTTCTCCTCCACAAGGGAGATTTCACCTTTCAAGGTTGTCAACAAACCAGATAAAGAAAGAGGCGTTTCTACGCTGTGTACAAGACCTTTCACTAATGGGAGTGATCCACCCAGTTCCGTGGTCGGAACACGGACAAGGGTTTTACTCAAATCTGTTTGTGGTTCCCAAAAAAAGAGGGAACCTTCAGAAAAATATTGGATTTAAAGATCCTAAACAAATTCCTAAGAGTTCCATCGTTCAAAATGGAAACTATTCGGACAATCTTACCCATGATCCAAAGAGGTCAGTACATGACCACAGTGGATTTAAAGGATGCTTACCTTCACATACTGATTCACAAAGAACATTACCGGTATCTAAGGTTTGCCTTCCTAGACAGGCATTACCAGTTTGTAGCTCTTCCCTTCGGGTTGGCTACGGCTCCAAGAATCTTTACAAAGGTTCTGGGCTCTCTTCTGGCGGTACTAAGACCGCGAGGAATTTCGGTAGCCCCGTACCTAGACGACATTCTGATACAAGCGTCAAGCTTCCAAACTGCCAAGTCTCATACAGAGTTAGTACTGGCATTTCTAAGGTCGCATGGGTGGAAAGTGAACGAGGAGAAGAGTTCTCTCTTACCACTCACAAGAGTTCCCTTCTTGGGGACTCTTATAGATTCTGTAGAAATGAAAATTTACCTGACAGAGGACAGGCTAACAAAGCTTCTAAATGCTTGCCGTGTCCTTCATTCCATTCAACACCCGTCAGTGGCTCAATGCATGGAGGTAATCGGCTTAATGGTAGCGGCAATGGACATAGTTCCTTTTGCACGCCTGCATCTCAGACCGCTGCAATTGTGCATGCTATGTCAGTGGAATGGGGATTACTCAGATTTGTCCCCTACGCTGAATCTGGATCAAGAGACCAGAGATTCTCTTCTATGGTGGCTTTCTCGGCCACATCTGTCCAGGGGGATGCCCTTCAGCAGGCCAGACTGGACAATTGTAACAACAGATGCCAGCCTACTAGGTTGGGGCGCTGTCTGGAATTCCCTGAAGGCTCAGGGATCGTGGACTCAAGAGGAGAGTCTCCTTCCAATAAACATTCTGGAATTGAGAGCAGTTCTCAATGCCCTTCTGGCTTGGCCTCAGTTAGCAACTCTGAGGTTCATCAGGTTTCAGTCGGACAACATCACGACTGTGGCTTACATCAACCATCAGGGAGGGACAAGGAGTTCCCTAGCAATGATGGAAGTATCAAAGATAATTCGCTGGGCAGAGTCTCACTCTTGCCACCTGTCAGAGATCCACATCCCAGGAGTGGAGAACTGGGAGGCGGATTTCCTAAGTCGCCAGACTTTTCATCCGGGGGAGTGGGAACTTCATCCGGAGGTCTTTGCCCAAATACTTCGACGTTGGGGCAAACCAGATATGGATCTCATGGCGTCTCGCCAGAACGCAAAGCTTCCTTGTTACGGGTCCAGGGACCCGGGAGCGGTCCTGATAGATGCTTTGACAGCACCTTGGACCTTCAGGTTGGCTTATGTGTTTCCACCCTTCCCGATGCTTCCTCCTTTGATTGCCAGGATCAAACAGGAGAAAGCATCGGTGATTCTAATAGCGCCTGCGTGGCCACGCAGGACCTGGTATGCAGATCTAGTGGACATGTCATCCTGTCCTCCTTGGTCTCTGCCTCTGAGACAGGACCTTCTAATTCAGGGTCCTTTCAAACATCAAAATCTAATTTCTCTGAAGCTGACTGCATGGAAATTGAACGCTTGATTTTATCAAAGCGTGGATTTTCGGAGTCAGTAATTGATACCTTAATACAGGCTAGGAAACCTGTTACCAGGAAGATTTACCATAAGATATGGCGTAAATACTTACACTGGTGCGAATCCAAGAGTTACTCATGGAGTAAGGTTAGGATTCCTAGGATATTGTCTTTTCTACAAGAAGGTTTAGAAAAGGGTTTATCTGCAAGTTCCTTAAAGGGACAGATCTCAGCTCTGTCCATCCTTTTACACAAACGTCTGTCAGAAGTTCCAGACGTTCAGGCTTTTTGTCAGGCTTTGGCTAGGATTAAGCCTGTGTTTAAGACTGTAGCTCCACCGTGGAGCTTAAACTTAGTTCTTAACATTTTACAGGGTGTTCCGTTTGAACCCCTTCATTCCATTGATATCAAGCTGTTATCTTGGAAAGTTCTGTTTTTAATGGCTATTTCCTCGGCTCGTAGAGTCTCTGAGTTATCAGCCTTACATTGTGATTCTCCTTATCTGATTTTTCATTCAGATAAGGTAGTTCTGCGTACTAAACCTGGGTTCTTACCTAAGGTAGTCACTAACAAGAATATCAATCAAGAGATTGTTGTTCCATCATTGTGCCCTAACCCTTCTTCAAAGAAGGAACGACTTCTGCACAATCTAGACGTAGTCCGTGCCCTGAAATTTTATTTACAGGCAACTAAAGATTTTCGCCAAACTTCTTCCCTGTTTGTCGTTTATTCTGGACAGAGGAGAGGTCAAAAAGCATCTGCTACCTCTCTATCCTTTTGGCTTCGTAGCATAATACGTTTAGCCTATGAGACTGCTGGACAGCAACCTCCTGAAAGGATTACAGCTCATTCTACTAGAGCTGTGGCTTCCACTTGGGCCTTTAAGAATGAGGCCTCTGTTGAACAGATTTGCAAGGCTGCAACTTGGTCTTCTCTTCATACTTTTTCCAAATGTTACAAATTTGACACTTTTGCTTCTTCGGAGGCTGTTTTTGGGAGAAAGGTTCTTCAGGCAGTGGTTCCTTCCGTATAAAGATCCTGCCTGTCCCTCCCGTCATCCGTGTACTTTAGCTTTGGTATTGGTATCCCATAAGTAATGGATGACCCGTGGACTGACTACACTTAACAGGAGAAAACATAATTTATGCTTACCTGATAAATTCCTTTCTCCTGTAGTGTAGTCAGTCCACGGCCCGCCCTGTTTTTTATGGCAGGTCTAAATTTTAAATTATACTCCAGTCACCACTGCACCCTATAGTTTCTCCTTTCTCGTTTGGTTTTCGGTCGAATGACTGGGTGTGACGTAGAGGGGAGGAGCTATATAGCAGGTCTGCTTGGGTGATCCTCTTGCACTTCCTGTTGGGGAGGAGTTAATATCCCATAAGTAATGGATGACCCGTGGACTGACTACACTACAGGAGAAAGGAATTTATCAGGTAAGCATAAATTATGTTATATATATATATATATATATATATATATATATATATATATATATATATATATATATATATATATATATATATACCTGTATATCTATTCCTAAGATATATATGTATATTCATGTATTGTACTTGAATAGTATCATATATATATATATATATATATATATATAAAAATAAAAGTACACTATTTTCTATGTGAAGAACATAGGAGTGTAAAATATGTGTTTTCACAGTTATTGACTAAAGTGGAAATACTTTTAGCGAACAGCTTTTTAGACATATATACAATCAGGTGATAATGATGTGACAAACTGATGTGCTCATGGTAACAAACAAACATCACTTTTAAGTGATACAAGATTTCCCCCCCCCCCCCCCCTCTTACCTGATTGTCTCTAGCAGGTGAAAAGCTTATGTGCTAAAAATCAATCAGTGCAGTGAAAATACGTTTGGAAAGAGCACACTGAAATTTTGTAACTTAAAAAATGAAAACAAGTAATTATATCACTAAAGGGACACTGAACCCAATTTTTTTCTTTCATGATTCAGACAGAGCATGCAATTTTAAGCAACTTTCTCATTTACTTCTATTATCAAATTGTCTTTATTCTCTTGGTATGTTTATTTGAAAAGCAAGAAAGTAAGTTTAGATGCCGGCCTATTTTTGGTGAACAACCTGGGTTGTGTCTGCTGATTAGACAGCACCAATAAACAAGTGCTGTCCATGGTCTGAATCAAAAATTTGCTGGCTCCTTAGCTTAGATGCCTTCTTTTTCAAATAAAGATAGCAAGAGAATGAAGGAAAAATTATAATTGGACTAAATTAGAAAGTTGCTTAAAATTGCATGCTCTATCTGAATCATGAAAGAAAAAATGTGGGTTTAGTGTCCCTTTAAACTAACTTCATCTCAATGTTAACATTCAGATAACCTATTAATTTTATACAGTATACTGCTTTTGCTTTAGACAATTGATCAATAAACTTTGAGTTTTGAGATGTTCAAGCTTGTACAATTTAGTCACAGCGATCTCTAAAGTTGCTTTGGATTCAAGCATATGTCTCTACATGACTACAATATTACATTTACAGAATTTTGAAATATTCTACAAATCCTACATCTGTTTTTAAGCTTATGGAAACCTGTTGGATTTGTAGAGAATAATTTCAGGATTTTGGTACACATTCCTGTTTGCACTGGAAAGGGTTACACAAGTAAATGTGCAGTTAAGAAATGTTTCTTACTTATATAGTAAAACATAATTCAAGTTAAAATAATCAGAAAACCTGAAGTTGAGATTTAAGAGAGTTTTATTGATAACACATTAATGCTAGGTTTGTGCATTTAAAGGTTTCAAAGTGTCAAACTATCAAATGGTTTTTTGTTGTTGTTGTTGTTGGTGCATTCGTTCTTTGAAATATTTTGGAAATGTTAAACCTCACCATATCTGGTATTTGTTTTACATATTTATTTCTCCAGCACATAAACTTTTAAAAGGATATTGCACACTTTGAGATTGTAATTTAAAATACATCTTTGCAGTATACTTTTGTTATTTTGTTTGGCTCTCTTTTTCTGTAATTTAGCGCTGAAAATTGTTTTCCTGATTATGTGAATTGGAAATGCAAATGGCAGACTTTGCAAGCCTAGCAGCGCTACATGTATGTCCTAATTAGCCTCAGCAGAATTTATCAGTTAACAAACTTAAAATCAGTCCAGGTTTGTTAAAGGGACACTTTAATTGAAAATTGTTATTGTTTAAAAAAAAGTTAAACCCTTTATTACCCATTCCCCAGTTTTGAATAACAAACACTGTTATATTAATATACTTTTTACCTCTGTGATTACCTATGTCCAGAGCACAACAACGTTTGGTATATGGTATAAATAAATAAAGCCATGTATAAATCCGGACAATGTTATGCCTAAATCGGTAAAAACAGTTGCAGTCCGGTGTCAACTTCACCTGCTACACACATATATACCCCTTAGTTCGTACCTCATAAACACAGTGGCGCGAGGTTTCTTCTTCCTTGGGGTGGTTAGCCTGGAATCTGATGGGAGGACGACCACGCTACCAACGCTATCCTCTACCTCTCTCTTCTCCGGTGTAAGCCGTTTGTGTGTACAGGGCTTCTTGCCGGACGTGACGTATCCACACATATCTTCGTTTCTCAAAGCACCGCTAATGCAGATTTCCAAGACTGACTTTTAGATAAACTAATCCAATGTTTCGTATAGTTACTCCTGCCGCTACAGCAACGGGACAAAAAGTAGAGGCTCCTCACTGCCCCTAGTAGTGAATACAAATAGAAAAAAACAAAGTCCCGAAATATGAGTAGCTTAAAAAAACGTTTCCGCTTTATTAATCCATTTAAAAAATTAAATTAAAAAAAACAGCATAAAAAATATAAAAAGAGAACAAAATGGTCTAACGTGTTTCGGCTAGCTTGTTGCCGTATTCATAGACCTTATTCAATGCCATTTTACAACACAATATAAAGGTCTCTAATTACAAGGTAATTATTTGCATCTGTTACAGAATACTTAACCCATTTGTATATGGACACACATGAACGCTTCATTACATGTCAGCTGAATATTCCTGTACTAAGCTATGTTAGACTATAGGATATAAATCGTTAGGTAACTAGTATATCTAAATATCTTATCGAAACCAATCTTATTTAAAAAATCTGGCAGTGATTTAGCAATGCCTAAAATCGAATGCCATAATATATTTTATATATAGTTATTCATAGATAAATAGAATGGTTCGATGAATTAATATAAATATAAAGCTTAAAAATATGTAACAAGTCAATATTTTCTCCTCAAAATAACGCAAGTGGTTAGGGAAGTATGAATATTGAAGAAAGAAAAATGGTGTTGATGTTTTGGAAAACCTCCACACTGATGTTTAACAATCAAACAAATAGAAACGTATTGTAATTACAAAGTGTTAAAGGGACAGTCTAGGCCAAAATAAACTTTCATGATTCAGATAGAGGATTTAATTTTAAACAATATTCCAATTTACTTTTATCACCGATTTTGCTTTGTTCTCTTGGTATTCTTAGTTGAAAGCTTAACCTAGGAGGTTCATATGCTAATCTTAGACCTTGAAGCCCACCACTTTCAGATTGCATTTTAACAGTTTTTCACCACTAGAGGGTGTTAGTTCACGTATTTCATATAGATAACTTCTCGTGCACGGGCACAGTGTTATCTGGGAGCAGGCACTGATTGGCTAGACTGCAAGTCTGTCAAAAGAACTGAAAAAAGGGGCAGTTTGCAGAGGCTTAGATACAAGATAATCACAGAGGTTAAAAGTATATTATTATAACTGTGTTGGTTATGCAAAACTGGGAAATGGGTAATAAAGGGATTATCTATCTTTTAAAACAATAAAGATTCTGGTGTAGACTGTCCCTTTAAGTGTCTGTTTAACACCTTGTTTGTAACAAAAAACGTTTTCCTAAACACAGTGCTTCCACTCCCCTGTCTGGCAACAAGTGACATTGAAGATCAGTATTGTCCTACCTTCAAGCTAGACCTAGGGCAGCAGGATTTGAGCAGTGGTTCTGCCTTTCCACTCCTATGTTTTCCAATTGTTTTATTTATTGATTTTAGTACAAATAAATGACCATCTGTTGACTATTAGGGGTTCATGGTCCCTCCATGCAAATCTTGCCTCTGGTTGTGTAACAATATATAAGGAAATCATTGGCTACATTTCATGGGATGGATGTTTTGGGAAACAGATGTTGCAGTGCCTAGAGCTGCATAAAAACCAATGTGTTAGAACTTTCTGTCAAGATAGATAATCTTATCACACATTGTTATGCTTTGGGCTCATAGTGCAAATTTTGTTATTCAGATATTTGTTTGTCAAACTAATTTCAAATATGGCCGCAGATAGCAGCATTCATCTATTTTTGGCGCTGGGTCTTTGTGTTTGGCACTTTAACACTAAAATATCCAGCCCAGGAAATAGACAAATGCAGCTGCCCACGACTATATTTGAAATCGTTTGATGAACGATTATCCAAATAACTAATTTTGCACCTAATCAAAATGATAAAGTCCTATTTGTTAAAGGGCCATAAAGTCATAATTAGACATTCATGGTTTAGACAGAACATAAAATAAAAAAAAAATCCAATTTACTTCTATTATTTAATTTCCTTCCTTCTCTTGTTATCTTTTGCTGAAAGATTTATCTAGGTAAGCTCAGGAGCAGCAAGGAACATAGGTTCTAGCTGCTGATTGGTGGCTGCATATATAAACCGATTGTCATTGGCTCACCCATGTGTTCAGTTAGAAACCAGTAGTGCATTGCTGCTCCTTCAACAAATGATACCAAGAGAATGAAGTAAATGTGATAATAAAAGTTAACTGTAAAGTTGTTTAAAATTGTATGCTCTACCTAAATCATGAAAGAAAAAAAATTGAGTTTCATGTCCCTTTAAACACAGCCGTTTAAAATAGTGCATCAGTGTTTTTCATCTCACTGACCATATTTTAGGTTGTGTTTCATTTTCATATGAATCCCAAAGACTTTAGAACTTGCAAACATTCCTTTATATTTTCTTCAGGCCAAAAATGTTTAGGTGAAAACATCATCATCATAAAATATATTTTGTAAATTACAATTTTTAAACTCATTATAGAAATGACAGGATCTATATGTTGTCCATTTGAAAAACTACATTTCTCAGTGTCTCATCTTCAGACTAGGAAACTCGTAATTTATCTAAGATACTGTTTGCACTTTATTCAGTTTGTGACATCTGACACTGAGGTTAACTAGCTTTTGAAACTGATCAGTTTCTTATCATTAATGACCTTATCTCAAGTTCCCCATAATATAGATTCATTGTGAAAAAGGTTGCAGAGTTCCTGTGAAAGTATTAGCTAGTACTAAGAAGTATGGAATCAGTCATACTGACAAGAAGACACGCATTGCATAGTTTATCTCATTCAGACCTATGTTATTTTAAACTCAATATGTGTACGAACACTCACACCACAAGTAAGTATGGAACCACCAAATACCTGTAAAATGCTTCATTTAGATTATATCTTTTTCTGCTATCCAAAGCACAAATTAATTGCATAATTTAGCATAAATCTATTTAATGATAATTTGTAAAATATAATTTTAACATTTTTAATATTAGAACATCTTAGCTTAATATTGGCTAAAATAGTAGTCGTTTGTGCACCACTAAAAAGATCCTGGGGAGAACGCTGATATATATAAATCTGTAAGATGAAACCGTTGGTGGAGACTTGGTGCGGCTGGTCAGCTAGAAGAGGTGAATGAGGTACCATTGTCATCCATCTCTTTAAGCAAACGTAACCATCCTTTTACAGATATAATAAAGTTAATGAGTAGGTGGATTCTGAGTTTAGATTCAGCCCCCAGCTTCCTTGAGAATATCAGAGCTTTTTTTCAGGCTGTATTTTTAATGTTTAACAGCATAAAGGAGTAGCATCACTGTGGGAAACTGCTCCTGTGACCTCTCAGCTAGTGGAAAGTAAACTTGTTAGGACGCTTGCATGGAAAACTCTAATTTGAAAGGCTAAAGCTGGATAGTCAAGAGAATAGACCTGCTATTTTTTTTTTTCTTCTTCACAGGAAGGTATGAAGCCTTTAGTGGTTGCTTTAACCAGTCAAGACTGACAAATGGACAGAATTCACCTATAACAATAGTATAATATCAGACTGTTGTGCTGCCCCACTGCAGGTTGCAAACGCATGAACTCTCAGCTCTGGCACAGATGTCTTTCAGTAACTAGCCAGTAATTCCTTCAAATTGTTCAGTTTATCAACAGCACATATCATCAATCCTAGAAAAGTTTACTCAAGTTGACTTACAGAACTTTTAGCTCAAGAGACCCAGATGCAAGCAGGTGAGCGGGTCAAAAGGAATTTGTGCAGCTTGGTGGCTGTTAAACAAGGCAGACAGTCTGTGTTTCAAACAGATTGCAGGTCCTACCTGAGCTAGGCAAAAGGGATTTCTCCTATTACAAACAGTTTCTAGAGCAATTAACTTTTCCTGTCTGCCATTGAGAAACTTGTTAAAATAGGAAATACAAAATAATGACCTTTGCAACTACATAGTGAAATGAAAGAGAAGTTGAAGGGAAAAATAGCTTTAAAAATAATTGTAAAACATGTTGTTAATTTTAACACTTATGTTATGTATCATTCGAATAAAGGATTTTATAACTTTTATTAATAAAGAGGTTTTATTTGTAAGACATCTCAAACTAGCGTTAAAAATCATAAGAGGAATCAGTTATTTTAATCAAGATGTTTTTTTAATAATACTGTCACGTGATTCCTATATTTCTAACCATGTTGAGTTACAAAGAAACTTTAAATCCCAATATTTTAATTGAATGCAATACTGTGTTTTGAATATAAATCATGAATTTAAAACATTATTAAAGGGACATTTTTGTGTGAAAGTAAAATGCTCTCTTTCATAAGAACATTTTCATTTTAAACAAGATGCAGGGGTTGAACACACATTTCTTGTCACCTTCCTGAAACACCCTTGTGTCATTGAAATAAGGATGTGGCTAGTAATTGCCGGATATTTACATATGTTTGCTCCTGATTGGCTCAGTTGCCATTTTCTAATTTGGAACTTTGCAGGAATGTGCCAGATATACAACTTAGACAATATTTCTCCAACATTGGTGTGTCAGGTCCACGGCGTCATCCTTACTTGTGGGAATATTCTTTTCCCCAACAGGAAATGGCAAAGAGCACAGCAAAAGCTGCCCATATAGCCCCTCCTCAGGCTCCGCCCCCAGTCATTCTCTTTGCCGCTCTGAACAAGTAGCATCTCCACGGAGATGGTGAAGAGTATGTGGTGTTAGTTGTAGTTATTTATTCTTCTATCAAGAGTTTGTTATTTTAAAATAGTGCCGGTTTGTACTATTTACTCTAAAACAGAAAAGGATGAAGAGTTCTGTTTAAAAGAGGAGTATGATTTTAGCAGCAGTAACTAAAATCAATTGCTGTTCCCACGCAGGACTGTTGAGCCCAGAGAACTTCAGTTGGGGGGAACAGTTTGCAGACTTTTCTGCTCAAGGTATGACTAGACCATTTTCTAACAAGACTTTGTAATGCTAGAAGACTGTCATTTTCCCTCTTAGGGATCGGTAAGCCATTTTCTTAGACTCATAACAGAATGAAGGCTTATTAATGGGCTATATACTGGTTGACACTATTGTGGGCTAAATCGATTGCTTTATTCAATATTTATATGTGGTTTAAAGTGTTTTTAAGAACTTGAAAAGTATTGGTAACGTTTTTAGGCGCCAGGCAGTCGTTTAGACACCTTTCCCAATCAGGAAGGGCCTTTCACTCTAGTAGACAGAGCCTCATTTTCGCGCCTTAATTGCGCAGTTTCTTTTGGATGCAGTGCATGCAGCTTCATGTGAGAGGGTCCGGTGGCCATTAAAAACGTTCCTGGAAGGCTTATTTCTGTGGCAAATAACCCCCAAGGACAGGTGAAGCCGCAGCAAATGCTGTGGCTGGGACTGTAGTGGGTTTAAAATTGTAAATTGTTAAAACAGCTCCGTTTTCCTCATTTAAGGGGTTACAAGTCTGAAAATTGGGGTGCAATACATTTAAGGCATTAAGACACTAGGGTGCAAATTTGGTAAAGATCAGATGTTTCCTTCATAGTTTTTCACACATTCAGAAATAAAGTGTGCTCTGTTTAACATTTAAAGAGACAGTAACGGTTTTGTTTAAAAACGGCTTTATTGCATTAATAGCCTGTGTAAGCCTGTCTAACATGTCTGTACCTTCAGATAGAACATGTTCTGTATGTATGGAGGCCAAGGTGGTCCCCCCTTCAAATGTATGTGATAATTGTGCCATGGCGTCCACACAAAGTAAGGACAATACTGTCACTTTTAATAAGGTTGCCCAAGATGATTCCTCAAATGAAGGTAGTGGGGATAGTTCATCATCCTCTCCTTCTGTGTCAATACCAGTTATGCCCGCGCAGGCGACTCCTAGTACATCTAGCGCGCCAATGCTTGTTACTATGCAACAATTAACGGCAGTAATGGATAATTCTATAGCTAATATTTTATCCAAAATGCCAGGATTTCAAAGAAAGCGTGATTGCTCAGTTTTAAATACAGTGGAAGAGCAAGAGTGCGCTGATGATAATTTATCTGTCATACCCTCACACCAGTCAGAATTGGCAGTGAGGGAGGGTTTGTCGGAGGGAGAAATTTCTGATTCAGGAAGAGTTTCTCAACAGGCAGAACCTGATGTTGTGACATTTAAATTTAAGTTAGAGCACCTCCGCGCCTTACTTAAGGAGGTACTAACTACTCTGGATGATTGTGACTCTCTGGTCATTCCAGAAAAATTGTGCAAAATGGACAAATTCCTAGAGGTCCCTGTGCACCTGATGCCTTTCCGATGCCTAAAAGGGTGGGAGAAACCAGGAATTCCTTTTGTCCCACCGCCTATATTTAAGAAACTGTTCCCCATGGTCGACCCAAGGAAGGACGCATGGCAAACAGTCCCTAAGGTTGAGGGGGCAGTTTCTACGCTAGCCAAACGCACGACTATTCCCATTGAGGACAATTGTGCTTTCAAAGATCCTATGGATAAAAAATTGGAGGGTTTGCTTAAAAAGATTTTTGTTCAGCAAGGTTTCCTCCTCCAACCAATTTCATGCATTATTCCTGTCACTACGGCGGGGTGTTTTTGGTTCGATGAACTAGAAAAGTCACTCAATAAGGAGACTCCATATGAGGAATTCATGGACAGGATTCACGCACTTAAGTTAGCTAATTCCTTTATTTTAGATGCCGCTTTGCAATTGGCGAGGTTAGCGGCGAAAAATTCAGGGTTTGCAATTGTGGCGCGCAGAGCGCTCTGGCTAAAGTCTTGGTCGGCGGATGTATCTTCCAAGACAAAACTGCTTAATATTCCTTTCAAAGGTAAGACCCTTTTTGGGCCAGAATTGAAGGAGATTATTTCAGACATCACTGGGGGAAAGGACCGTGCCCTCCCACAGGATAGGCCTTTCAAGGCTAAGAAGAAATCTAATTTTCGTTCCTTTCGCAATTTCAGGAACGGACCGTCTTCTAACTCTGCAGCCTCTAGACAAGAGGGTAACGCTTCCCAGGCTAAGCCAGCCTGGAAACCAATGCAAGGCTGGAACAAGGCTAAACAGGCCAAGAAGCCTGCTGCTGCTACCAAGACAGCATGAAGGGGGGTAGCCCCCGATCCGGGACCGGATCTAGTAGGGGGCAGACTCTCTCTCTTTGCTCAGGCTTGGGCAAGAGATGTTCCGGATCCCTGGGCACTAGAAATAGTCTCTCAGGGTTATCTTCTAGAATCCAAAGAACTTCCTCCAAGGGGAAGGTTCCACAAGTCTCGCTTATCTTCAGACCAGATAAAGAGACAGGCATTCTTACATTGCGTAGGTGACCTATTAAAGATGGGAGTGATACACCCAGTTCCAACAGCGGAACAAGGTCAGGGGTTTTACTCAAACCTGTTTGTAGTTCCCAAAAAAGAGGGAACTTTCAGACCAATTCTGGATTTAAAAATTCTAAACAAATTCCTCAAAGTTTCATCGTTCAAAATGGAAACCATTCGAACAATTTTACATTCAATCCAGGAGGGTCAATATATGACTACCGTGGATTTAAAGGATGCGTACCTACATATTCCTATCCACAAAGATCATCATCAGTTCCTAAGGTTTGCCTTTCTGGACAAACATTTCCAGTTCGTGGCTCTTCCGTTCGGTTTAGACACTGCTCCCAGAATCTTCACAAAGGTGCTAGGGTCCCTTCTAGCGGTTCTAAGACAGAGGGGCATTGCAGTGGCACCTTATCTAGACGACATTCTAATTCAAGCGTCGTCTCTTTCAAAAGCAAAGGCTCATACAGACATTGTTCTAGCCTTTCTCAGATCTCACGGGTGGAAGGTGAACGTAGAAAAGAGTTCCCTGTCTCCGTCAACAAGAGTTCCCTTTTTGGGAGCAGTAATAGATTCTTTAGAAATGAAGATCTTCCTGACAGAGGTCAGAAAGTCAAAGCTTCTAAACGCTTGTCAAGTTCTTCACTCTATTCTGCAGCCTTCAATTGCTCAGTGCATGGAAGTAGTAGGATTGATGGTTGCAGCAATGGACATAGTTCCTTTTGCTCGAATTCATCTAAGACCATTACAACTGTGCATGCTCAAGCAGTGCAATGGGGACTATACAGACTTGTCTCCCCAGATTCAAGTAGATCAGGTAACCAGAGACTCACTCCGTTGGTGGTTAACTCAGGATCACCTGTCTCAGGGAATGAGTTTCCGCAGACCTGAGTGGGTCATTGTCACGACCAACGCCAGTCTATTAGGCTGGGGCGCGGTCTGGGACTCCCTGAAAGCTCAGGGCCTTTGGTCTCGGGAAGAGTCTCTTCTCCCGATAAACATCCTGGAACTGAGAGCGATATTCAATGCGATCCGGGCTTGGCCTCAACTAGCGAAGGCCGGATTCATAAGATTCCAGTCGGACAACATGACGACTGTAGCTTACATCAACCATCAGGGAGGAACAAGGAGTTCCTTGGCGATGAGAGAGGTATCCAAGATTATCAAATGGGCGGAAGATCACTCCTGCCATCTATCTGCAATTCACATCCCAGGAGTAGCCAACTGGGAGGCGGATTATTTGAGTCGTCAGACTTTTCATCCGGGGGAGTGGGAACTCCACCCGGAGGTCTTTGCCCAGTTAACTCAACTATGGGGCATTCCAGACATGGATCTGATGGCGTCTCGTCAGAACTTCAAAGTTCCTTGTTACGGGTCCAGATCCAGGGATCCCAAGGCGACTCTAGTGGATGCATTAGTGGCGCCTTGGTCGTTCAACCTAGCTTGTTTCCACCGTTTCCTCTCCTTCCCAGGCTCGTATCCAGGATCAAACAGGAGAAGGCCTCTGTGATTCTGATAGCTCCTGCGTGGCCACGCAGGACTTGGTATGCAGACCTGGTGAATGTCATCGGCTCCACCATGGAAGCTACCTTTGAGACAGGATCTTCTAGTTCAAGGTCCATTCGAACATCCAAATCTAGTTTCTCTGCAGCTGACTGCTTGGAAATTGAACGCTTGATTTTATCCAAGCGTGGGTTTTCAAATTCAGTGATAGATACTCTGGTCCAAGCCAGAAAGCCTGTGACTAGAAAGATTTACCATAAAATATGGAAAAAAATATATCTGTTGGTGTGAATCCAAGGGATTCTCCTGGAGTAAAATTAAAATTCCTAAGATTCTTTCCTTCCTCCAAGAGGGTTTGGATAAAGGGTTGTCAGCGAGTTCTCTAAAAGGACAGATTTCTGCTTTATCTGTTTTGTTACACAAACGCCTGGCAGCTGTGCCAGATGTACAAGTTTTTGTACAGGCTTTGGCCAGAATCAAGCCTGTTTACAGACCCATGACTCCTCCTTGGAGTTTAAATTTAGTTCTTTCAGTTCTTCAAGGGGTTCCGTTTGAACCTTTACATTCCATAGATATCAAGTTACTATCTTGGAAAGTTCTGTTTTTGGTTGCTATTTCTTCTGCTAGAAGAGTTTCTGAATTATCTGCTTTGCAGTGTGATCCACCCTATCTGGTGTTCCATTCAGATAAGGTCGTTTTTCTGCACCAAACCTGGTTTTCTTCCAAAAGTAGTTTCCAACAAGAATATTAACCAGGAAATAGTTGTTCCTTCTCTGTGTCCGAATCCAGTTTCAAAGAAGGAACGTTTGTTACACAATTTAGATGTGGTCCGTGCTTTAAAGTTCTATTTAGACGCAACAAAGGATTTCAGACAAACTTCATCTTTGTTTGTCGTTTACTCTGGTAAGAGGAGAGGACAAAAAGCTACTGCTACCTCTCTTTCTTTCTGGCTGAAAAGCATCATCCGATTGGCTTATGAGACTGCCGGACGGCAGCCTCCTGAACTAATCACAGCTCACTCTACTAGGGCCGTGGCTTCCACATGGGCCTTCAAGAACGAGGATTCTGTTGATCAGATATGTAAGGCAGCGACTTGGTCTTCTCTGCACACTTTTGCCAAATTTTACAAATTCGATACTTATGCTTCTTCTACGGCTATTTTTGGGAGAAAGGTTTTGCAAGCCGTGGTGCCTTCTGTTTAGGTAACCTGATTTGCTCCCTCCCTTCATCCGTGTCCTAAAGCTTTGGTATTGGTTCCCACAAGTAAGGATGACGCCGTGGACCGGACACACCAATGTTGGAGAAAACAGAATTTATGCTTACCTGATAAATTACTTTCTCCAACGGTGTGTCCGGTCCACGGCCCGCCCTGGTTTTTTAAACAGGTTTGATAATTTTCTTTCTCTATACACTACAGTCACCACGGCACCCTATAGTTTCTTCTTTTTTTCTCCTAACCGTCGGTCGAATGACTGGGGGGCGGAGCCTGAGGAGGGGCTATATGGGCAGCTTTTGCTGTGCTCTTTGCCATTTCCTGTTGGGGAAGAGAATATTCCCACAAGTAAGGATGACGCCGTGGACCGGACACACCGTTGGAGAAAGTAATTTATCAGGTAAGCATAAATTCTGTTTTTTAACCTCTTTGTACTTGTTAAAAAATATAGTAAAGCTAGAGGTTTATATTTGGTATATAAATTGTTTTTCTTTACACATACTGATATATATATATATATATATATATATATATATATATATATATATAATGATATATATTTTTTAAATTCCTTTTTATTAAACGTTGAGTTAATTACATTATAAGCAAACACAATTCTCATATTGGAGTGTCCATACAAACAGAAAAAATAATTCTGTAATTTTAAGATAAATAAGAAAACAAAATAAAATAAAAACAACACAGAAAACACTGTTTAACATAAGTATTTTCCCCTCAGGAAATTCCAAAATATAGGACTCAACCATCTTATTCTATTAGACAATTCAACACCCCCATCTCCTCTGGTAACCAGAAACAACGAGAGAGAAAATCCCCTTTTCCTCCTTTCCCCTTCTTTTTCTTTACTTTCCCCCCCTAAATAAAAAGTATAAACACTGAGAGACTTATCTCAGAACATGTCACTCCTTAATATTGCATTTTGAATATACTCAGTATTATTAATTTAATTGGCGTCACATATTGCTTCTGTAGGATTTGAGGCAGCAATATAAAAAGATTTCCCCATTTACTAAAGAAAGCCTGAACATCTAAATCTGTATTTAGCATAATATCGTACTGTTTGGTTATCATTAATGCTTTTAATTTTTCTATAAAGAGCGTCAGACTAGGTTTTTTGTTTTTTAATTTCTAAGAAGAGAAAAATAGATTCCTGCCATTAAGGATTGCCATATTAATACATTTCATTCTCTTGAACAGCTCCTCTAAGAAAAAAAAAATATCCTCCTTCTGTAGACATATAGATTGTTTGTTAATTTTAAATAACTAAAAAGCAACCTTGTTCCAGTACCCTGCAACTTTAGGACATTCCCATAGGCAATGTAACAATCCTGCAGAGGGATAATTACATATGACACAGGATACTACTTGAAACCTACTCAAACAAGTTAAGTTTTATAAGGAGTTATATGCGTTCTATTAATCAGTTTAACAAGTGATTCCCTCCAGGAGATAGAAAGGGTTGCATTCCATGCTCTATGTATACTCTTCTTGATCATTATATTGGTAGTGGACCCACAATCCTGTGCCCAGTTGTGGGCAAGAATGTTAAGATTTTTTTCTCCCTCTTTCACTAATAAGATCTTATACCAATAGGAGATGGAATATTGGCCTGCATTATACAGGGAATTACCGCTTGCTAATATGCTCCAATTATTACTAACCTGCCTGTGTTGTAAATGTGACCAGTAATGCCGAATTTGAAGGTACGCAAAAAAATCTTTATTAGAGATACCAAATTTTTGTTTTATCATTTCAAAGAATTTAAAGGTTCCTTCGTGTTCCTTCTAGTAATTGAATTACAAATTTAAGATCCTTCCTACTCCACTGTGAAAAAACCTTTGAATTCAAACCTGCACTAAAATCTAAGTTACCGGTAATGGGTAAATTAGCTGAGAAGTAAAGATTGATGTCCATAAATCTACAATTTTTTTGCCAGGTTACAATAGCATTGATTTCAGTAATGGGGGAAAGTTTTGCATTTCCATATGAGTAACTGCTTTCAGCGATACCAGTTTTATTAAGTTAGTTTTAATTTCCCCAAGCGATTAATAATTCCTTTCTAGAAACCAGTCCGGAATTAATTTGCCTAAGCAAACCCAATTATATTTGCGAACGCACGGGAGCCCCAACCCTGCATATTCTTTCTGTTGAGAGAGCCTATATATAGACAGCTTGGGTTTACTCTTGCCCCAAAGAAATTTTCTTAAGAGACACATTAAATTGTTTCAGGTGACTTGATTTCATAAAAATAGGTACATTTTGCATAACATAGAGTAACTTAGGAAATAAAATCATCTTAACAATATTTATTTACCCATACAACGTTAAAGGGAACAAATTCCAATTTTTCAAATTATTTTGAATCTTTAATAAAAACAATTCTTTATAGTTTAAATCATACCATTTTGCTGGACTAATGGACTAATGTTAATTCCCAAATATCTAATATGGCTCTTAGCTACCTGAAATGGTAAATTTGTGGGTGAATTTTGAGTTGTATTAATCCACAAGATCTCTGATTTGGACATATTAATCTGGTACCCTGAAAAAAGGCTATACAGTTCTCAAATTTAGGGATATTTATCTGCAGATTGCTAATGAATATTAATAGGTCATCAGCATATAGAGCAATTCATATTTCTTTCGCTCCTAACTTAATTACTTAAATGCTGGATTTTAATTTGATAGCCAATAGTTCTATACTGAGGTTAAATAGGAGCGGCGACAAGAGGCAACCTTGTTTTGTCCCTTTATATAGCGGAAAACTTGAAGACATCAGACCATTAACCGTAAGTGATGAAAGCGGATTATCATATAACAGACGAGGCAAGGTTTCCGGTTGCGGCGTCTGATCACGCTGTGACGTAGGTGCGCATGGAAGAGCAGAGGCGGCAGTGTACGATCGAGTACGCCAGCTACATGCGGAGAGGAGAGTGGTGAAAGCCCTAATTAGCAATTTCGGAACTGCCGATTGCCACTACGCCCGGGCTCCTCACGGCCAGTATACTCCAGCAAACTCGGAGGCAAGAGGGAAGCAGCCCGGCACTGGTTGAAGAACGCACACCTACTTTTTGTCTACGGCCTCAATATCTCTTGGCAGGGGTACCAGTCTGAGGTACAACCGGAGCAATTCGGAAAGGAGGCCGCACAAGCTAGCTAGCATCATAGCTGGGACCGGTAAAACCTAAATACAGGCCTAATAATGTCTATTGGCCACAGACAAATCAGTTATTGTATGCAACGCACTTAAGGATTATAAGTGAACTTTCTGCTTTTTTTTTTTTTTTTTTTGTTGTTATTATTTAAACAGCCCGGCATAGTTTCTCGGTATATGGACTTATAGTCATAGGTATATCAAGTCTGGCTGACCTGGGAGGGTGAAGAGAGACCAATGGGGCACAAGTAGCAAAGAAGTAAAGGGCTAAAGTCTGATGGAGGCTAATAGCTGCTAGGTATGCCACCAATTTACAGAGTAAGTCCCTCTTAGAAGCCGCCAGTGAAGCTACCTGTCAATGCCGGCTCTGTGTCATTTACCTCTCTTATATTAGTAACACACTGTGGAGGAGCAGGGCTAGGTGTCAGTCTGGTGGTATAGGGGAGGGTGAAGTAAAGCAAACTCAAAAAGGGGATATATGGAAAAGAGTATGCTGCATGCAACATCTTCCCTTGGCGATAAAGTTTGGTCATAGTCCCTCACCCTATCCCCAGTGAAGCAGCCCTGGGTATAATGGTAATCCACCCTGCATAGAACTGGGGTAGTTGAAGTTAAGAGGAGAGCCCTGGTCTGTTGGGAGGGTGAAGAAAACTCATTACCTGGTTTCTAGTATTAAAAAAAAAAAAAAAGAAAAACTCTGATCGTTTGTTGAAGGCTAAAGTAAAATCACAGGAACTGTGTTTTGCCTTGTATATTTCTGGCACAACGTTTTTTCATAAATTCTGAGTCTTGGTGGACCTTGTGTGGTTGCATTTGAAAATCAGGAAGTCCCTCACAGATCTTATACCCCACTGTTGATCACCGTGAATGGACTCTTGGTCACAAGGATTTTAATGCTGATACATATATATGATATATCAAATATAAGGCAGATCTGTCTAACCAGTTGATAATATAACAGTGCATTGTTTGTATAGCAAGCTGCAAGGGTGATTGAGGATAAGGGCCGCCCATCTAATATACACAAAATTGTCTCAGAGTTCTTTTGTTCGTGGCAAACGCACTAACGGCACTAATTGCACATAAGGCAGAGTGAATCTCACTCACATGTAACTTTTTTTTTTTTTTTTTTCCTTACATTTTTTCTTGTATTTTTTTTTTTCTCTCTTATTAATATACTTTGTATGGTGTTCTTTTGGTTTTTTTTTTGTTTTTTTTTGCACAAAGCCAAAGTCATTTTAGGCCATTTCTTATTTATTTATTTTAGGTCACTCAGATCTTAGGGGAATATAGTTACCCTAGGACACAAAGATCACAGGGATATACTATGATATGGTGCACAATTTAGAATATACTCACGGTGTATTTTTTCAGTTTTTGTAATTAAAGTAGTTACACTTTTATGGTACACATATGGAGAAATTTGTTCACACAGTGAAAGCTAAATCGCCAGTTATGGCTCCTAAAAAAGACAAAAAAAGCAAAGCTAGTGTTTTGCAGGATAGTATATTGGAAGAGGGCAGCAGTGCCAAAATGGACACAGACTCACAGTCATTGATAAAAGCTATATGCGTGGCATTGTCCCCACAATTTGACCAACTGCGCCAAGACGTACTTACACTCACAAATGAAATACATGAATTTAATAACAGAATAGAAGCTGCTGAAATGCGCATCTCAGATATTGAGGATAGGTTAAATATAGTTGAACAAGATACAAGTCAGCATAAAATATCACTAGAAAAATTGCAGGATAAGGTAGATGACCTTGAGGATAGAGCCAGAAGGAATAATCTGAGACTAGTTGGGGTTCCAGAAACAGCAGAATATAGCGACTTAAAAAAATTTATCGTAGAGAAATTACCCCTCCTGCTAGATTTACCAGATCCCACACGACAGATAGTGATTGAGAGAGTGCACAGAATAGGGCAGTTAAGAACTAAAACTGATGGTGTGCAGATACCAAGGCAAGTGATAATGAAATTGTTAAATTTTCAAGATAAAGTAGATCTGTTGAATGCCTATCGCAAAAAGAAGGAAGTTTTCTTAGAAGGTGCTAAACTATTAATGTTTCAGGACTATTCAGTCGAAACAACAAATAGGCGGAAGGTTATGGCCCCTCTATGCACACGCATTATTAAAAAAGGTTTTGAAGCATTTTTATTATATCCAGCCAGGATAAAGGTCCGTAAAAATAACACCTGGCTTATGCTAAACACATATCAAGAAGTTAATATGTTTTTAGAGGAGAATGCTTAAGAATTTGTGTTGGCTCTTTAAGAAGATGAAAGAATCATTCTTTATAACAGTGATGATGCATACAATTGATGATGTTTTTAAGTTTAAGTGTTGTTTTTTGCCACTTTTTTCTTATTCTTTTTTCCCTTCACTCTTATCTCTTTCAACTTTTTGTCTTCCCCACATGTCTTCCCCTTGCCCCCCCCCCCCTCCTCCAATATTGAAGTTGCAAGAGGTTTACGGGATATATATTATATTATGGAGCATAAAGCTAAAAAGGGACTTAAGGTTTTTAAATCTATAGAATGACAGAGATGGCGAACATTAATCTGATATCTTGGAATATCAGAGGCATAACAAACCCAATCAAAAGAAAAATGGTCATAAAAAATCTGAAAAAACTTAAATGCAATGTAGCATTTTTACAGGAAACGTATGTAACCCAAAAGGAAGTAAATAAATTGAAAACAGATTGGGTGGGTGAAGTTATTGCTTCAGCTGGAACTACCAGAAAATGTGGGGTGGCTATTTTGCTACATAAAAACCTAAACTATAAGATTGCTCAATTAGAAATAGATGTAGAGGGACGGTTCATTATTATGCAGATAAAGATAAAGGATCAAATGTATATATTATGCAATATTTACGGTCCTAACAACCAAAGCCCAGATTTCTGGGAAAAAATAAAAACTAAACTGACACCATATATAGAAAGCAATCTGATAGTGGCAGGAGATTTCAACCTAGTCTCTCAACTTCCATTAGACAGATGGCCGATCAAAGTGAGAGATCGAGGTCGAGAGAAAAGTAATATCGTGCGTTTTCGAAAATTTAGAAATACGTTAAACCTAAAGGATGTGTGGAGGATTCAGAATCCTGAGTCAAAAGCGTATACATGTAAATCTAATACATATAAATCATTATCACGGATAGATTATATATTAATAAATGAAAGGCTTGTTGGGACTGCTGTGGCAGATATAAGTTCAATTATTATATCAGACCATGCTCCAATTTCTCTATCCTTATCAATGGGTTCGGCAAGTAGAAATGGCCCCTCATATCTTTTCCCTAAATATTTATACTGTAATCCTAAATTTCAGAATTGGTTAATAGAGGCCTGGAAAAAGTATGAATCCTTGAATAAGAATTCAGTTAAAAGCCCTGAGACATACTGGGAAGCTTCGAAGGCGGTACTACGCGGTGAAATAAAGGCATATTTACATAAGATATGGAAAAAAAAACCAGCTCCGGGAGGGACAACTAACAAATCAGGTATCAAATGCATATAACACATACCTACATATAGCTTCGCTATCTAATTGGCAGAAATATGCTAAAGTAAAAAAAGAAAGAGACATATTCTTCCAACAAAAAGCTGCCTACATGGTGGATAGGTCTAATGCAAGGTTATATAAGTTTGGAGGAAAGATTGGTAAAAACTTAGCTAATTTAGTTAGACAAAATCGGGGTTCTAACTCCATATCTGCAATATCAGTCAATGGTAGTCGTTTAACACAGTCTAAGGACATAAGCAAAAAATTTTTAGAATATTACACCCAAATCTTTTTATCTAAGGAAATCAATATGGATAACAAAAAAGCTTTTTGGGATACATGTAGGCTCCCGACATTGGATGAGGAAGCAAGCAAATCACTGTCTGAACCAATTGATAAAGATGAAGTCATTCAGGCAATTAAAAGTAGTAAGTTAAATAAGGCCTCAGGGCCGGATACCTTTCCGGCAGAATATTATAAAATACTCACACAGCAAATAACGGAACCTTTATGTGATCTATATAATGCATATTATCTGCAAGGACATCCTATCTCGGGTAATTTCAGTGCCTCCTTAATAGTGCTTATTTTAAAGAAGGGCAAGGATGCAGAAAAATTAGATTCTTATCGTCCTATATCCCTGCTCAATGCCGATTATAAACTATTAACAAGCATTTTAGCAGCTAGATTACAAAAAATTCTGGTTAAACTTATCCATCCAGACCAAACTGGTTTCTTAAAGGGCAGATCCCTATTTTCAAATCTAAGGAAACTATTATTAACAACAGAATATTACAATATTAGGAAGAAATCATATGAGGCTGATAGGGTAGACAAGGTTATCATTGCTCTCGATGCCGAAAAGGCTTTTGATTCCATTGGTTGGGATCACTTATTTACCACAGTGGAACAGTTTGGTATGAGAGGTGCCTTTCTGTCGTTTATACAAGCACTATATAAGAATCCAAAATCTGCCCTAATTGTGAATGGCGGGACCACAGAATGGTTTCAACTGGCGCGAGGCACTCGACAAGGGTGCCCACTCTCCCCACTACTCTTTAACCTTTGTATTGAACCACTGGCGATAGTATTACGCAATACCATCAGGGGGATTAGACTTGGGGAGACAGACATTCAAATCTCCCTGTATGCAGATGATTTGCTTGTATTCCTCTCCAATACTAAGGAGAACATTCCGGTATTACTGAGCATATTGCAGCGATATGGTTCATTCTCAGGTTACACAATAAATGATAATAAATCAGAGATTATGTGGCTAAATAAGACCAGAGACTCTCTGGGGGCTGTGCCCTTTAAGGAGGTTAAAATGATTAAATATCTAGGAATTAATGTCACAAACTGCCCCGAAGAGTGGTACCGAGCTAATATCGATGGTGTCATTAAGAAAATCCTAGAGGATATCTCTAGATGGACATCATTTACATTAACATTAGCCGCCAAGATAAATCTCATAAAAATGATCGCATTGCCCAAACTTCTGTATATAATGCAGAATATCCCACTGTTTCTACGTAAAGGAGATATAAATGTATTAAATTCGGCTTTTAGGAGATTTTTATGGGGAAAAACAAAGCACAAAATGTCGATAAAAAGATTATCTCAATCCAAGGATAATGCAGGCTTCGCTCTTCCCTCAATATATAATTATAATCTGGTCTGCTTGATGAAGATAGTTCCAGATTGGTTATTAGATATGGATCAGCTAACGCCTCTGGATGTAGAAGCTGGCCTTTTTAAACCGTATAGCCTAAAAGCCTTAATACATATGAGGCAAAGAGACTGGCCTCCTTTACTCAAAGTTATGTACACCTTTAGAAATCCTATCATAGCCTGGCAAAAATTATGCACGGCAGTAGATGTTAATTTTCAGTGTTCTAGATATTTACCAATCCAGAATAATCCACTCTTCCCCGCAGGTTCTGACACCGAAATTTTTACGAGATGGAAGGTAGGGGGTCTAGCCTACTTTGCACAATGTATTGATGAAGATAGACAAGTTATTCACACATTTGGCTCTCTAAAAGAAAAATATAATCTTCCTAACCGCGACATGTTCGGTTATTTTCAAATCAGGCATTTTCTCAACACTACAGCACTTGCAGATTTTTACATAAATTGGGAAATACTAACTAAAGCTCTGTCACGCCGTCAGCTTGGTAGAGCTTCCATATCTCACTGGTATAATATATTATCGAGTAAAGAAGGTGTCTACGGCATGGAACGGCTCCATGAGAGATGGTCATTAGACATCCCGCAATTGGAGCTTAAGACAATCCAAGAAAGTATTGACAGGGCTTGGTCAGCGACACCTCTGTTATCTTGGCGTGAATCTCATCTTAGATTAATTAATAGGACATATATTACCCCAGAGCAGCTAGGGAAGTGGAATAATAAGCAAAGATATGAATGTACACGATGCCACTACCTAAATGCCAACTTGATCCACTGTATCTGGGCATGTCCCAAAGTCAAACAGTTCTGGGCAAAAGTCTCATTTTGGCTTTCAAAAATCCTAAAACTTAAAATTTCTTTGGAGATGGAGGAAATCATCTTTCTAAGGCAATACGATGATAGGCAGGGAAATATAAAGTTTGTTAATTTCATAATTTTAGCCGCTAGAAACATTATTTTTTCTTCCTGGAAAGCTAATAAAGGTCCTATGCTCACCTCTCTTTTGAACATATTAGACTCTAAATTAATTTATGAACAATATGAGACGCAGATATCCTCTGAAAAAGAAATTGCCCAATTTTTCAGGAAATGGGGAGATTACATTCTCTCCAATACACTGGAAGTTCAAAAAAGCCTCATTGCTCCCTTTAAACATTCTGAATGGATTCAGAATGCTGTATTGAGAGGGGAATTTAGCAGTGATGTAATCACTTAATTTTTGTTGGTCTCGGTTTCTTGGAGAGGGGGGGGGGGAGGGGGAACTCAACCCAAGTCCCTCCTCTTTTTTTTTTTTTTTTTTTTTTTTTTTTTTTTTCCTCTCCCGCTCTTCTTTTTCTTCCTTTCCCCAGTTTTTCTCTCTTCTCTTCGTACTTTTTGTATTTTTCCTTTATCGGCACACTATATCTATGTTGGCTTATTGTTTGTTTAAAAAGATGAAAATGTTTTGAGGCAAAGGTTTCTCAATTTCTTCTCCAAGAACTACTATTGGATTAGGTTGTAGAACTCGGTATAGCATTATGTATTTAATACCAATTACGAAATTTGTCCACCTTTTATTGTATTACCTGATTCATTTTTTTTTCTTTGTGTATCCTGACCCTCTTTTCAATCAATAAAAAAAAAAAAAAAAAAAAAAAAAATCATATAACAGACGTATGTAGGAAGAGAAAGGACCCATAAACTCAAAATGCTCTAATGAGCTATATAGATGATCTCTATATACCAAGTCAAATGCCTTCTCAGCATCAATTGCAATAATTGCTGTGTATAACACATTCTTTTTTTTCTCCTTTAAGTGATTCCTATAAAATTCTGTTGTAGGAAGTACCTTCCTTAGGTTGGTAAAATAAGTTCTGCCCACCATAAACCCTGTTTGGTCTGCATGGATCAATTCGTTCATAACTTATTTCAATCTTGGCTCGGAGCCGTCGCTAGCACTCTCCCACCTTGAGGGAGATCTTGGGGTTCCCACCCGCTCCTATCACGGCGATCGTGCCTGTATAGTGACAGGCATCGCCGGGGCTTCAGATTTTGCGTGGTGACGTCACACGCAATGACATGATGATGTCACTGCACAGCTTTATTAACAAAATGACAGTGTTAAGTATAGGAAAAGGGGGCATGCTGCTTAGAAGCCTGTATCTCAGGCATCAAAGCATCTACAGACCCCCAAGACCCACTGTTGGAAAGGTAATCGCCTAACCTTTCCATTAGTCTTGGGGATCGGGGGGAGTAAAAAAAAAGTTATTTCAAAAATAAAAAAAACCTAAAAACTGCTTAGCACCCAGGTGGGAAAGTGCTTAGCACTCAAAGGGTTAAGATGAAATATATGTAAGTGGTTTCTAAAATAAACTATAAAATCACTTTTATATTTCTTTTTACTGATAAAGACGTTTCTTCAACATGTATTACATTCTTCAATAAAAAATATGATTAAGTACACACACAAAGGATATAAGATGAGACTCCAATATATATGATGGCACTTATTGTAGAGTTTCAAAGACCTCCAAGAAAAAGAAATGTAATCCTTGAAAAAGTCAATCTCTCTTTGGGGAAACGTACGTTGGATAAGCTGGGACTCACATCACTAACGCCTAGATTTAGAGTTTTGTCGGTAAAGACCCGTGTAGCTAACGCTGCTTTTTTTTCCCAGCGCACCCTTAAGACAACGCTGGTATTTAGAGTTCTCTGAAGGGCTGCGTTAGGCTCTAAAAAGGGAGCGGAAAGGCATATTTACCGCCACTTCAACTCTCAATACCAGCGTTGCTTACGGTTGCGGCTAGCTGTAAAAACGTGCTTGTGCACGATTCCCCCATAGGAAACAATGGGGCAGTTTGGGCTGAAAAAAAACCTAACACCTGCAAAAAAGCAGCGTTAAGCTCCTAACGTAGCCCCATTGTTTCCTATGGGGAAACAGTTTCTAAGTCTGCACCTAACACCCTAACATGTACCCCGAGTCTAAACACCCCTAACCTTACACTTATTAACCCCTAATCTGCTGCCCCCGCTGACCCCTGCATTACACTATTAACCCCTAATCTGCCGCTCCGGACACCGCCGCAACCTACATTATACCTATGTAACCCTAATCTGCTGCCCGTAACATTGCCGAGACCTACCTAATATTTATTAACCCCTAATCTGCCCCCCCCCCAACGTCGCCGCTACATTACCTACACTTATTAACTCCTAATCTGCCGACTGGACCTCGCCGCCACTCTAATAAAGTTATTAACCCCTAAACCGCCTCACTCCCGCCTCGCAAACCCTATAATAAATGGTATTAACCCCTAATCTGCCCTCCCTAACATTGCCGCCACCTAACTTCAAGTATTAACCCCTAATCTGCCGACCGGACCTCGCCGCTACTATAATAAATGTATTAACCCCTAAAGCTAATTGTAACCCTAACCCTAACACCCCCCTAAATTAAATATAATTTTATTCCAATAAATTAACTCTTATTAAATAAAGTATTCCTATTTAAAGCTAAACTCTTACCTGTAAAATAAACCCTAATACAGCTACAATATAACGAATAATTATATTGTAGCTATTTTAGGGTTTATATTTATTTTACAGGCAACTTTGTATTTATTTTAACTAGGTACAATAGCTATTAAATATTTATTTACTATTTACTTATTATGATTAAGTGCCGCATGGTACGAAACATGTAAGGTTTCCTCCTCCACCTTTTGTTTGCAACATGAGTGTTGTTATTTTAGAGAATGTTTGAATAAAGAATGATTTTTTTACTTTTATCCTGGAGTGCCGCCTGTCCTTCTCTACACTATTTAATAGCTACCTAGTTAAAATAATTACAAAATTACCTGTAAAATAAATCCTAAACTAAGTTACAATTAAACCTAACACTACACTATCAATAAATTAATTAAATAAATTAACTACAATTACATACAATTAAATAAACTAAACTAAATTACCAAAAAAACAAACACTAAATTACAAAAAATAAAAAAAGATTACAAGAATTTTAAGCTAATTACACCTACTCTAAGCCCCCTAATAAAATAACAAAGTCCCCCAAAATAAAAAAATTCCCTACCCTAATCTAAATTTAAAAAGTTAACAGCTCTATTACCTTACCAGCCCTTAAAAGGGCTTTTTGCGGGGCATGCCACAGAGTAATCCGCTCTTTTGCCTGTAAAAAAAACAGCCAATAGAATGCGAGCTCAATCTGATTGGCTGATTGGATCAGCCAATCCGATTGAACTTGAATCGGATTGGCTGATTCAATCAGCCAATCAGATTTTTCCTACCTTAATTCCGATTGGCTGATAGAATCCTATCAGCCAATCAGAATTCGAGGGACGCCATCTTGGATGACGTCACTTAAAGGAACCTTCATTCGTCGGGTAGTCGTCGTTGAAGAAGGATGTTCCGCGCCGGAGGTCTTGAAGATGGAGCCACTCCTCGTCGGATGGATGAAGATAGAAGATGCCGCTTGGATGAAGATGTCTGCCGGTCCGGATGTCCTCTTCTGCCCGGATAGGATGAAGACTTCTGCCGCTCCGGATGTCTTCTTTTGGTCCATCGGTGCCCGGCTGGGTGAACGCGGCTCAAGGTAGGGAGATCTTCAGGGGGGTAGTGTTAGGTTTATTTAAGAGGGGTTTGGGTTAGAGTAGGGGTATGTGGGTGGTTGGTTGTAATGTTGGGGGGTGGTATTGTGGGGGTTTTTTTACAGGCAAAAGAGCTGATTTCTTTGGGGCGTGTCCCGCAAAAAGCCCTTTTAAGGGCTGGTAAGGTAATAGAGCTGTTAACTTTTTTTAGTTTAGATTAGGTTAGTGATTTTTTTTTATTTTGGGGGGCTTTGTTATTTTATTAGGGGGCTTAGAGTAGGTGTAATTAGCTTAAAATTCTTGTAATCTTTTTTTTATTTTTTGTAATTTAGTGGGGTTTTTTTGTTGGTAATTTAGTTTAGTTTATTTAATTGTATGTAATTGTAGTTAATTTATTTAATTAATTTATTGATAGTGTAGTGTTACGTTTAATTGTAACTTAGGTTAGGATTTATTTTACAGGTAATTTTTTAATTATTTTAACTAGGTAGCTATTAAATAGTAAATAACTATTTAATAGCTATTGTACCTAGTTAAAATAAATACAAAGTTGCCTGTAAAATAAATATAAATCCTAAAATAGCTACAATATAATTATTTGTTGTATTGTAGCTATATTAGGGTTTATTTTACAGGTATTTATTTTTAAATAGAAATACTTTATTTATTAAGAGTTAATTTATTTCAAAAAAATCTTGGTTCCGGTTCCAGTGGGAGGAGCTAGCGCAGCACGAGGAACACAGAGTGCTGCTGCGGAGAGCTCGAGCTACACCAACCCCTCCTTTTTGCCCGTTGCTGCAGGCCATCTGCCTGCCTAGGGCCCTTGCACTAGACCATTGGTGCACAGTTTGGAGACCTGGAACAAGCCGATTGGCTCGGTCGCTGGAGCCCGACACGTAGTACAGGTGTCCCTGCTAAACTACCGCTTGCCTGGAGGTCCGCCATAGGAATTAGCCCTGGTGGCTATATAGAAAGTCCCGTTGGACGTAAGCACAGTATGGAAGGCTGACAAGTTGAGCAGTATTTTGCGGTGGAGGAACCCAAAGAGCAAAGCTTGCAGAAACCCCCTGGCTACGGGTAATACAGCTCTGGATGAAGTCTTTCCTGGTAAAGACCAAAGTAACAAGCAGAGGACATGCTTGGGGAAAGCTTGCAGAGCTGATACAACACGGTTTGCCAAATCCTTGTGCTATTTGATCTACAGACTGTAAGTAGAGATTTTGATACTTATAAGTGATTGATCTACAAACTGTAAGCAGAGACTCTGGTACTTATAATTAAGGCTATTGCTTGGAAAAAGTCCTCAGAACTTTCAGAGTTACTTTGCATCACAGTCCTTTTAAGCAAAAGGTTTCTACATACAAGTAATCTTTCCCTAAAAGTAAACCCAAGGGAAGGGGAAAGCAGACGTTAAGGGAAAGGAGGAAGAAAAGGGGGAAAAAAATAAGGGAGGAAAAATCCTATATTGACTTGCATGTTATCTACTGCTGGGACCCTTAGCTTTGCTACCGCTGTATAAGTCAGAGGTCACAGGTTCTCATCTCCTTTCCTTTTGGTTGCAATTCTGACACAGCAGTTCATAGAGCCTACACACTCCTAAACCACGCTAACAAGCTGTGCCCTGGATCCCCAACTGTGAGGGTTAAAGGTAGGGACGACTGTTATATATCTGCAAAAAATACCCCAACATAATACCCCACAAGTAAATAAGAATCGGACTTCTAAGGACATGTCTTATGAATATATCTCTTATAATTAAAAAAGGGAGAGAAAAGAAAAAAAAAATATATATATATACCAATTGTTGAAAAGTGCATCTAATGTATCTAAACTATTTTCACAGCAATAGGTATATGGTTAAATAGAGGATATGTGATCTTACCATAAAAACATAGTGAATTGTCTCTTTGTCAAATTTTCCTGTTCAGCCGGATATATTGCAATACTGTTGTTTGTTGTATAAAGGTATCCTCTGGTAATATATTAAGTAATTCAGATTTCATCTCTATTGTTTCAAGAGCTAAGGAAGGGGGTGCTTGATAAACTCTTGTTATCTCCAAATAACACTTGCTGATTACATAGTAGCACTGTTCAGTATTACAGTTTTAAGTAGTAAACGGGTAATAGAGGTGTCATATAAGAGTTAAACATAAAGTGTATAAGCATTTCTGACTTGCAGAACTTGTTTATGTTAGCCGTATAATAGTAGCATCCTGTTAAAAGAAAAGAAAAAAAAAAGGAAAGAAGGAGAAGGGAAGAGAAAAGGGAATCCCACATATTAATACACTTAAGCTTGTCTTATTGGGCGACATGATTGGCTAGGAAGACACACGCTTCACTTTTTTTTTTTTTTCCTTCTCACTTCCCTTTTTATCACTAAGGACACCTGCATGATCACACTTCCACTGGGCAGAGACTAAGCAGTATCACTACACTTAATACACTTGTTCACTTAACTATTGGAATTTATGGGGTTATGCCCGCCCCGGCTTGTAAATAAATTCCCTCCCTGCACCTTTTTTATTTTTTTTATTTATATAGATTAAACGCACATGGATAAATTTATCACGAACTTTAAAGCTAACTCGCCAACCATGCCCCCCAAACAGAAAGACAAAAAACCACGTACATCTGATGTACATATAGACACTGTAAATGAGCCAACACTGCACAAACTTGATACTCAAACACTAGTCAATCAAATGTCGGATCTGTTTTTGCCACAATTCGAGTTGTTAAAAAGCCAAATGGCTGACATAATGTCAGAATTTAAACAGTTTTCTAATCGACTCACAGAAGTTGAAAACAGGGTATCGGCAAACGAGGATATATTACATAAGCAGGAACAAAATATAGATGCAAACACTAAAACCTTGAAAGTGCTTCAAGCAAAAATGCATGAGTTAGAAGATCGCTCAAGGCGAAATAACCTTAAAATAATTGGCCTCCCCGACAATGGGGATTATGTAGATCTAATGCATTTCTCAAATACAACCCTCCCCATGGCTGTTGGTATCTTACAGAAAGATATACCAATATCAGTAGAAAGGGCACATAGGTTGGGGCCAATCAGGGATGCTATAAACGACAAGAATTACAATAGACCAGTAATGGTTAAATATCTCAACTATCAGGACAAGATGAATATCTTAAAACTTTATAGAAAGATGGAGAATCTATATATTGGCCAAAGTAAAGTTTTAATATTCCAAGACTATTCCAGTGAGACCGCCTCTAAAAGAAAAGAGTTAGCCCCATATTGTACCAAATTGATTAATGCTGGCTTCAAGGCTAGACTGGTTTATCCAGCTAAAGTTGTAATAGAGGAACAAGATGGTAAATGTATCCTCAACAATACGTCAGAAGCCAGGGAATTTTGTAAAAATAAGAAAGTCAACTGGTAAAAATTGTAGACTACGATATGTCAAACTAGAAGCATACATGAGTATTATGTGTTTTTTAACTTTTAAATTGTGTGTTAGCCGGCTGCGGCTAAAATTGTTGATGTGTTTTGAGATGCCTATACTAGTGATCTGTTCGCAGCCCATGGATCTGAGTGCTGTCTTCTGTTTTTCTTTCTTATTCATTTTTTTTTTTCTTCTCTTCGGCCTTTCTCTCTCCCACATTGTCTCTCTCCCCCCTGGCCCACCCTCCTGTTAATACGAGTATGGTACATTGTATGAACTACTACCCCTATTTCTGACACCCTAGTACAATGATAGATAAATTAAAATGTCTCTCTTGGAACGTTGGCGGAGTAACATCTCCCAGTAAAAGGAAAATAATTATCAAACAACTCGCTAAATACAAACCAGATATTGTATGGTTACAGGAGACGCATTTAAAGAGAGCAGAGATGGAGAAGTTTAAATGTAAATGGATAGGTAAAGTTATCTTAGATTGTTCCAGGAGAAGGAAGGGGGTCGCTTTTCTTATTAACAAAAACTTACAACATAATATTCAGAATATCCAAATTGACACACATGACAGGTGGTTAATTTTACATATCGAGATTGCTGGGGTCCGATATGTACTGGCCAATATATATGGGCCTAATCATATAGATCAGGTTTTCTGGGATGATATTATTATCAAATTATCACCTAATTTAGATCAGAAAATTATAGTGGCTGGCGACTTCAATCTAACCCCTATGTCTTCCCTTGATAGATTTACACCCAAACAGTATATCCCCCCTCTAAAAAAAACTTGCTTATTTTGCCAGATCTGTAAAAATCTTAAACTTCATGATATCTGGCGTATTCAACACCCCGATACTAAACTATACAACTGTGAATCTAAATCCCATAGATCCTTTTCACGGATCAATTTTTTTTTAATTTCTAGCCCCCTTCTTAAAGTCAGAAGTAAAGCTCAGATAAATGACATTGTAATCACTGATCACGCCATAATCTTACTTGAAATGGAACTTCAACCTCCTCTGGCAGAAGCAACTAACAATTTCTATTTTCCAAAGCACCTAATAAATAACATCTCGTTTCAACACTGGATACATCATAAATGGCAAGAATATAGCTCTGACAATTATTTGCATTTAGATAAACCAGAAATTTTCTGGGAAGCCGCAAAGGCATTCTTACGGGGGCAGATTAAAGCCTATATGGTCATAGTCAAAAAGAAATACATTGCACGTGAATTGCAGCTATCAAACACAGTCACAAATGCTTACAGAAACTATGTAATTACATCGTTAAAGAAATTTTGGGACAAATATAAGATGGCTAGGCAGGATAGGGATCTTTTTTTAAAATCCAAATTAACCATGGAAGAAATGAGAATGAATGCCCTTTACGCGGGACATTATGGTAAATCTGCAAAATATCTCGCCAGACTTGACAAAGTCAGGAAAAAGAATAATATGATTGAGCAGTTAGTAATGGGTGATAAGAACTATACAGCACTGGCGGATATCAAAAATGTGTTTTTTGATTACTATCAAAAGATATATGCCGCCAAAACAATTGACCCAGAGGATAGTGTGAGGTTCTGGAACAGTATCTCATGTCCAGTAGTTTCTCCTGATCAGATCGAAGTATTGAATCTTCCTATAACAACCCTGGAAGTTACAAAAGCTTTAGAGGAAGCTAAACTAGGCAAGGCCCCTGGTCCAGATCAACTACCCGCTGAGTTTTATAGATTACTTAAAGATGAGACTGTGCCTATCCTTACTCAGCTGTTTAATGAGTATTATGTTAGAAAAAAAGCCATGTCCAGATTCTTCTCGGCGTCAATCATCACCCTTATACTCAAAAAGAATAAAGACCCTTCAGATCCTGGTTCATATAGACCAATTTCTCTACTGAACGTAGATTACAAACTGCTCACAACTATTGTTGCTAACAGACTTAAAAACATATTACAGGAAATTATTCACCCAGATCAATCAGGCTTTATGATGGGCAGATCCCCCACAAAAATATTCGTAGAACATACATGATTCTTGAACATCTATGGAATAAACGTCATAGAGACAAAGTAACATGTAAGCAGGATTTTGCCATGGTGATGATTGACGCTGAGAAGGCCTTTGACTCTATTATCTGGCAAGATCTTCACAATTCTCTGTCCAATTTCGGTTTCTCTGGAAACATAACCCATTTTGTGAAAGCCATCTATAACTTCCCCATTTCCACTATTTTGGTCAATGGTAGCCAAACCGCGTCTTTTAAACTAGAAAAAGGGACACGACAGGGCTGCCCTCTCTCCCCCCTGCTGTTTAATATCACAATAGAACCTATGGCAATATATCTTCGCAAAGAAATCTCAGGCATAAAATTAGGTTCCCAAATCTGTGTTCTTTCTCTGTATGCCGACGATTTACTACTTTATTTCAAAAACACTAAAAGAAATATTTCAAAAGCACTTGAAATTTTAGAACAGTTTAGTCTAATTTCCGGCTATAAAGTAAACACTCTTAAATCAGAGATACTATGGGTCTATAAACATAAGGAGAGCTTCCAGCAACATAATTTCAGAGAAGTGGAAAGTTTTAGATATTTAGGGATTCAACTGCATAGAGACCCTGAGCTATGGTATAAACTTAACTATACAGCTTTCTTTTCTAATATTATACATAGAATACATCGATGGACCCTATTTCCACTTTCACTAACTGCCAAAATAATGCTTATTAAATCTATTCTCTTTCCTCAGCTACTATATATAATGAATAACTTGCCGCTATTTATTCTGGATAAAGATATTAAGTTCTTCAATCGTGCGTGTGCGGATCTTATCTGGAATAAAGGTAGACATATGCTCTCTATCAGAAAGCTCTCTCAAGCTAAGGAATTTGGAGGCCTTGCATTCCCGAATATTAAGACATATAACATAGCCATATTGGCACGATTTGGAGTAGACTGGTTACTTTCTGATGACTATTTAACAAATAGTAAAGCGGAGGAGGAGCTTATAAAGCCCTTCTCCCTTATAGCGGCCTTACATTGCCCCCATAGACGACTCCCTGAAAAAATTAAAACACTAGTCAGTATTTTTAATACTGTTAAAGCATGGCAGCAACTTTGTTCCCGGTTAAAGATCAATTTTCATGTATCTAGCTTCCTTCCTATTAGAGGTAATCCAGAGTTTCAGCCAGGATTTCAATACACAATATACAATAGTTGGGCTAGTAAGGGCCTAACTTCGATAGTACAATTATTAGACGATGGATTTGGGGTGCGCACGTTCGAGAACATCGCCATACAGTATAATCTTTCGAACAAATCTTTCTATGCATATTTACAGATCCGCCACTTTATACAGGAAAAGCTGCATATGGGGCCATGGCCAGGGAAATATGATAGAGTTGGAGACTATATTAACTCATATAGCCAGGGGAAGCATTCAATCTCTCTATTATACAAAATATTGCTCGCAAAACAAGGCCAGCTAATCATGGAACAATGTTCAGCACACTGGGCTAGACATTTTGACGAAATTAATGATGAAACAATTAGTAAAAGCATCAAATGGGTGAATGATGCGCCCCTTCCCTTCTCCTGGAAGGAATCTCACTTAAAACTTCTCAACAACGCATATATTCCACCCAAAAGACATGCGCGCTGGTCATCAGAACAGCAAGGACAGTGCTATAAATGTAAATCCCCCCTAGCAAATTTATTTCACTGTTTCTGGTACTACCCAAAAATAAATCAGTTTTGGCGCAAAGTAAATTATTGGTTAAACAAGACTATACAGGAGCCCTTTTCATTTGATTTAAAAAAAAAAATTTTTTATGGTATCGGACTCGGTATCCCATAACCTAAGTAACACCATCACCTTAATAGTTAGGAATCTAATACTGAAAAATTGTAAAAATAATAAAACCCCTCCTTTTAGTTTATTCCTCCAAGCGGTCAAAGCACAGATTATGTTTGAGCAATATAATGTTTCCAGTACAAGCGAGAAGCAAATACAACGATTCTTTAACAAATGGTTGAAAGTAATACAGACCTATCCGCGCCCTACTCAATACATACTTACCAAAGCATTTCAGAGATCTGTATATTTTGAAGGCTTAATTCTACGCAATATATTCCCTGTATCATGGTACTAACATTTTTTTGTATAGGATGAGGGGGACAGGGGGAGGGGGATGATGGAGTAGAGAATTCCCAATATTTCAATATTTCCGGTTTTTTTTTCTTTTTTTTCTCTTTCGCTTTTTTCTTTTTGCTTTTTCCTTTTTCTTTCTTTCTTTTTCCTCCTATCTGCATTACAAGATTTATTTATGAGAAAAGAATGTCAGCAAGATATTGAGAATGTGTAAATATACAGATGTATGTTATATTTGTCAAGATATGTATAATTATTTCCATTTGTTGTTTATATCTGCTTCAAGCATGTATTGTGTTTTTTTTTTGCTGACTTGAAAATAAATGTTTTAAAAAAAAAAAAAAAGAGTTAATTTATTTTGTTAGATTAAAATTATATTTAATTTAGGTGGGGTTAGGGTTAGACTTAGCTTTAGGGGTTAATACATTTATTATAGTAGCGTTGAGGTCCGGTCGGCAGATTAGGGGTTAATAAGTGTAGGTAAGGTAGCGGCAACGTTGGGGGGGGGCAGATTAGGGGTTAATAAATATTATGTAGGTGTCGGCGATGTTAGGGGCAGCAGATTAGGGGTTCATAGGGATAATGTAGGTGGCGGCGATGTGCGGTCGGCAGATTAGGGGTTACGAAAATGTATTATAGTTGCGGCAATGTGGGGGGGCCTTGGTTTAGGGGTACATAGGTAGTTTATGGGTGTTAGTGTACTTTAGAGCACAGTAGTTAAGAGCTTTATGAACCGGCGTTAGCCCAGAAAGCTCTTAACTACTGACTTTTCTGCGGATGGAGTCTTGTCGGTAGAGGGTCTACCGCTCACTTCTGCCAAGACTCTAAATACCGGCGTTAGGAAGATCCCATTGAAAAGATAGGATACGCAATTGGCGTAAGGGGATCTGCGGTATGGAAAAGTCGCGGCTTGGAAGTGAGCATTAGACCCTTTCCTGGCTGACTCTAAATACCAGCGGGTGGTAAAAAGCAGCTTTAGGAGCCCTTAATGCTGCTTTTGACGGCTAACGCCAAACTCTAAATCTAGGCGTAAGAGGGTAAGGACTATCCTTCTGAACCGAGACCTGCTAACAGCCAATTTAGGCATCTTTTTGTGTATGAGGAAGGTTCTTGCTGTGGAAAACCCTTTTTTTCTACTATCCTAGTGATTGTCTTGCTTTACCTGCTTTACCTGCAAAAGAGTTTTACCTGAATTTCAAGGTTCCGCTTTTTCTTTCATGTTGGAGGATTTTTATTGGCTTTTAAACTTAGAGCTGAGTTATAGCTCTTACTTACGTGAGTACAGCTCTTTCCAACAATGCTGTGGTGTTTTAAACATGAGTTCACTATAATATTTACTTTTCTTTTTCTTGAAAGTCTTCGGAACGCTACAATAAGTACCATCATATACATTGGACTCTCATCTTGTGTCCTTTGTGTGTGCATTTAATCGCATTTTTTTATTCCATACTATTTTTTTCTAGTGTTTTCTACAAGTCTATTATTGTGTTATGTATTGCAGTCTTCTAAAAATGTTCATATGCTGGAAATTTTAACTTTTGAGCAGTCTTTTTTTTTTAACAATCTTTTTTTATGCAGTAAAGGCCCTTTTTTACTATATACATGAAAATCACTTCTCCTAATATATTTTGGAATATATGTTTTTCCAGTGTACTTTCACCTTCCCAGCAGAGTTCTTCGGTACAGGTTAGCAGAGTTCTTGGGGGCAGGTGAGCACAATGGTGTGTATTGAAAGGCACCTTTGCACTTCCATTCGGATGTTTTTTTCCTCTTGCCCTGTAATGCTGATTAATGAGATGCAGAATACTGGATGAGTCATTAATGATATCACCTGGGAATCTCTAGGACTCCTTTCTATTCTCGCACACACGTGCTCTCCCACCCTTATGCTTCCATTTTATGGAACAGTATATTATTTTAGATGTACAGTTTTAAAAGAGGACAACATGATTAAACGGGTCTATGCTATAGTTCGGGCATAATAAAAGTATCTTTTTCAGCTCTGTAATAAAATTAATGTTTGCACCGGCCTATGGCAGATCATTGTCAGATTTGTTGGGAAAGCAGGTGTGTTTATTGGACAGTGCTCTTCCACATTGTTTGTAAATAGTTTTAGTATTTTTACACATGTTGCTTGTTACATATGTAAAGCTGTTGGCAAAAAATATATATATACAGGATTATTAATTTCTATTTTTAATCTAATGCCAAGATTGTTAACTTTTTGTTACTCACTCGCTGTTTGTTGAAGAACCATTTTGTGTGCTCCATATTTGATTTAAATAAATGTATGTGTTATCTGCAGATCAACAGTCACACACTAATGAATACAAATTAAGATCATTTAGCATTACTACATTATTTACTTTTAGAGGAGCATACTTTATTCCTTAGGAATATTTAAGATTGTTCTTTAACAGAGTATATATATATGTATGTGTGTGTGTGTATTTAAAAAACAGGTGTTCTCCATGTGTTGCTTCCTGTCTTGTACATCAAACAAGTAATCTTACATTCTCAGTCTATTCTGCACTTTAACCTAATATAAAAGCTTCTGATATGATGAGGGTTTTAGACTATACCATCTCTTCTTAATAAAAAAGTGAATCATTACTGAATCCCAGAAGAAAAACTTTAAAAGAAAGAAAAACATATAAAATTGTATGAATCACATAATGTGAAACCAAATTTTCCCAAATAATAAAAATAAATAAAAGTATTTTAAAACTATTTCAAATGTTTTTAGGTATGACGACAAGCAGTGCACAGGGTACACTCACTAATGGTTTTAAAGTCCTGTGGGGTCCATCTGGATTCTATAAATATACATACACATTTATAATTTTGGACAGATATATTTGCATGGCTGTATCTATGTATTGGATGCTTATAGTACCGCAAGGCTCTGTCCTCGGTTCCCTTCTCTTCTCAATCTACACGTCCTCACTAGGTTCCTTAATAAAGTCCCACGGGTTTCATTATCATTTGTATGCCGATGATACCCAAATTTACCTCTCTGCACCAGAACTACCTCCTTCCTTGCTAAGCCTTGTGACTAACTGTCTCTCTCATATCTCATCTTGAATGTCCTCTCACTACTGCAAGCTAAATCTCTCCAAAACTGAGCTCCTTATTTTCCCCCCTTCTTCCAAAATTTCCACCCCCATGTCTCTTTAACTGTTGATAACTCCATCATTACCCCAACCTCACATGCCCAATGTCTTGGGGTCACACTCGACTCAGATCTTTCTTTCACTCCTCACATTCAGTCCTTGGCTAAAGCCTGCCGCTTCCAACTTAAAAACATTGCTAAAATTAGACATTTCCTTACACAAGACACAACAAAGATTTGAATCCACTGTCTCATCCTTTCCCGCCTCGACTACTGCAACTCTATCCTCTCTGGTCTCCCTAGCTGCTGCCTAGCTCCTTTACAATCCATAATGAATGCCTCTGCCAGGCTCATCTTCCTTGCTCGTCGCTCTTCATCTGCTGCACCTCTCTGCCAATCCCTCCACTGGCTTTCTCTTGCCTCCAGGATTAAACACGAAATTCTCACTCTGACACCCAAAGCCCCCAATTGCACTGCTCTCCCCTACATCTCATGTCTTGTCCCCAGATACTCTCCCTCTCGTCTCCTTCGCTCCACTCATGATCTCCTACTCTCCTCCTCTCTTGTTACCTCCTCACATTCCCGTCTTCAAGATTTCTCCAGATTGGCTCCCATCTTATGGAACTCTTTGCCTCGCTCCACAAGGCTCTCCCCTAGTTTTAATAGCTTCAAGTGCTCCCTGAAGACTCTACTATTCAGGGACGCTTACAACCTACACTAACTTTCCTATCTCCACTGCTATCCCCTAAAACCCCACAGCATGTAAGCCTATGAGCCCAGCTGTTTGTAGCTCATCTTCATAAGAGCCGACTGCAACAGTGCAACTCTCGGCAGGACCCTCTCTCCCTATTTGATATCTATAATTGTTTTTATATACCACCTATGTTCATAGCGCTGCGGAACCTGTCGGCGCTCTACAAATACCTGATAATAATAAAATAGTAGGGGATTGGTGATAATGGTTCCTTCCCCTAGGCCCAGTAAATTATATTTATGTTTCTGCTTTAGAATCGGAAAATCTGTTTTGTAGTCAGGGTTGGCTCAACCATGAGACCAAGTGGGTTCAATGGACTCAGGCAGCACTTGATAAGGAGCAGCTCTTCAGTAACTGAGTCAGTCACTATCTGATCCAGACCACTCCTGTCCTCTCTCTCTGTGGGGGAAGTCACAGGCTCCCAGCAGCATAACCTTATCAAGCACAAAGACACAGAACCAGTCAGGGGGCAAGTGTATCTCTTCCCCAACTTCTTTCTCACTAATTGTGCAGTTGTGCATAAGCATTGGTTTTATGTTGGTAGGCAGGCTTATTAAGGTCAGTGGTCATGCTAGCTAATTAATAATGCTACTACTGGCTTGGGGGTCATTGGATTCTTGGACCCAGGCAGCACACTATCTTGAGCCGGCCCTGTTTGTAGTGGTTGTATGGGTTTTAGTAGAGTATCCTACTTTATACCTTTTTGGTATTACTGAACAAAGCCACACTGCAATATACATATTTTGGTGTATATCTGTGCTATAATTTTACACATAATTCAATAAAAATATTAATTAAGAAAAAAACATGAATACATAGTTTTTCTTATGTGTATTTAGAAACACAATTCCTATTAAAAGGAAGTACCCCTTTATTCTGAATGTTAAGCTTTTTAGAATTTATTTTTTCAGAACAAACATACTTTATACTAGTTTTTTTTAACTATCTATTTTTGTTTTTCTAATTTAAAATCATTTTTAAAAACGCTGAGGGTAGAAATTTAGTGGCTGTCTACTGCATGAAAATGAGCCACAGGCAAAGAACATCTATATATTTTATGCAAACAATTATCAAGTTCATTCTAAGAGAATGTTTGTTACTTGTTTATTTATTTTTAACAGCTTGGAAACAGTTGATTAAAGAAAGAAATGGGGTGCATAATCTTTCATTCACAAGTTAGTCTTGTGCGTAAAGCGGTTGGTTTGCTATGGTTTGGGTTGCACAGCTGTAATACTGTGTCTTTATACAAATACTATTACTTTTTTCCAAAAAAAACAACAAAACACATCTTGACATTACTTAATAATTTTAATTTGGTATTCAAGCAGATCCTGTGCTTGAGGTGAGAGGAGGGAAATGCACTCATGCAGGCTGCTGGTTGTAGTCCAAGTATTTGATCAGAGATTGCTTATATGCTTAGCTAATGTGCTGTGCATTACAAGCTGAAATATATTGCACTGGGGAAGAAGGTGGAATATGTAGCTTTCCCTTTTCCAACGCTTGGTAAAAATAAAACCATATTACTCACTTTAAGCAGGTGCTTTTTATGTGAAGTTTTTAGGAAATATAGAGCAGCTGAGGAAATGATTGGTTTTCACTAATAGTGCTTTAGAGGCTAAATCTTTTAGTATTGTGGCATAAAATGTTTGTTTTACATTGCGTTTAATAGACAGAATATTCTGATGTAAAATATATATATACGTTTGGGGGGAAAAAAGAACAAAAGACAAGAACACTCGCATAAAAATTATGTATGTCTGTGTTTCTGTTTATCGATTTCTTATGTAATTGTACTAATTTATGTATCTGTGCTTGAACTTTGGGGAGATGTTATTAATGTGGATGCTCAAATTTCCCACCTATCCAAATACACCTTAATTAAATATTATGGGAGGTTTTAAGTAGCCAATATTGTTCTTCTTTAATATATAGTTTATCTGGCTTGTTCTTCTTATATAGGTTGTCAATATCAGATACCTGTGCTTCTCAGTTGAACAATGTACAATTAATTTCAGATACAAATGTGGCTGAAAGTATTGGTACCCTTCCTTCCTTTTTTTTTTTTTTTTTAGAAAAAACGCATAATTTTCTACGTTGACGAAAGTATTTTATATCCACCATTCTTTATTACGTACTACTTTAAACAGTAAAACAAATGAGAATGGCATGGACAACAAATATTGATACTCAACCTAATATTTCGTAGCAAGACAATAACTACAATCAAATGCTTTTTGTAGCTCTGAATAATATTTCTACACTTTTCAATTGGGATTTTGACCCACTCTTCTTGAGCAAACTACTCCAGTTCTCTCAGGTTTGATGGATGCCTTTTCTCAGCTGTGAGTTTCAGATCTTTACACAGATGTTCGATGAGATTCTGATCTGGACTCATATAAGGCCACGTCAGAATGTTCTAATATTTTCTTAGAAATTAGAATATGAGCCTACCTGGCTTTCACTTTCAGCAAAGAATACCAATAGAACAAAGCAAATTTACAATTGCATGCCCTATCTGAATCATTAAAGTTTTATTTTGACTATACTGTCCCTTAAATTTAGAAATTTTAAGAACATTTTTCAGACAATCCTTTAATTTTTTTTGTCCCTTAGTCCCCATAATGGTCAGAGGACTACATCATTTTTTTTTAGCTTTTTGACTACATCACTTGATTACCTAGGTTTATTTAGAGTCTTGCAAAACGCATTTTTGCCCTTTTTTTCAAGGTCACTTTCTTCTTCTTGGATTTTCAATAATTAGGGTTATATTGAATAAATTTGCAATGCAGCAACATACTTTCTCTAAATTCTCCCACTTTAATGTTTTTGGTTGGAAAGTCCTTCAGGCAGCAGTATCTGGTAATTAGTTGCCTTCCTAGAAAAAATGTTTATCCTGCCCAATTATTTGTGGGCTCCACAGCTTGGGTATTCGTTCCCATAAGTATTGGCTCTTGGACTCTTACCACCTTATGAAAGAAAATATAATGTATGCTTACCTGTTAAATTCAATTCTTTCATGGTGATGAGTCCGCCAGACCCGCCCATTTTCATTTTTTTTTCTAAAAGGGACACTGAACCCAATTTGTTTCTTTCGTGATTCAGAGAGAGCATGCAATTTTAAGCAAATTTCTAATTTACTCCTTTTATCAAAATTTCTTAATTATATTGGTATATTTATTTGAAAAGCAAGAATGTAAGTTTAGACGGCGGCCCATTTTTGGTGAACAACCTGGGTTGTTCTTGCTGATTGGTGGATACATTCACCCAATAAACAAGTGCTATCGAGAGTTCTGAACCAAAAATTGGCTGGCTCCTTAGCTTAGATGCCTTTTTTTCAAATAAAGATAGCAAGAGAACGAAGAAAATTGATAATAGGAGTAAAGTAAAAAGTTGCTTAAAATTGCATGCTCTATCTGAATCACGAAAGAAACATTTTTGGGTTCAGTGTCCCTTTAATTATTTTTTTCTGGTGATAGATTTAATTTGCACCTTATTTTCTCTCATTTGTCCTTTCCTAGCTTTCTACTTTTCCTTTCTTGGCTATACGTCAGACTAGAATACCAGAGGGGTGTGAGGGATTAAGTGCTCTTAGAGCTTTGGGAATTTTTGTCTCCTACTAGTGACCTGCAGTTGAATCCCAGGAGTAATGGCTCGTGGAGTCTCGCCACCATGAAAGAAATTAATTTATCAGGTAAGCATAATTTTTTTTGTTCTTCTTTTGTAGTCACTAAAGGCACCCCTTTATTTTACTGTTCAAAATCCCAAACTTACATGTGGATTTGCTCCAGACACATATTTTGCAGCTATATACAATTATATGGGAGTAAGCTCCTAAGGTAGCAGTACCTTTTGGGGATTTAAAAAAAAAAAAAAAAAAAAGATATTTTTATGGATGTGATATCATTTTTATGTCTACTCCAAGATTGGTTGATTTACTGGTAAAAAGATTGTTTTTTGATTGCTATTCTATGATGCTCAGTATCTCTGTTCTGTTTTACAATCAAACTAAAGTTTATTCAGTTTAGTAAACAAACATAATATATATAGTGTAATGTAAACATACTTGTATACAATGGTCAGCCGCATGGGTCATGCTAGAAACTAAATTTCTCCAATAGTTTAAAAATAAAGGAGTTATCTCCCCACGTAGAGATGATGTGTGTGTGCTGTCAATGTCAGTATAATGATGTATATGGCTATTGAACTTTTTTTTTTTTTTAATAATAGGATTTTATGAAACATAGGCAACTTTGATGCAGAAAAGTTAGCTTTTTATGTATTGTAACAACATTGGAAATAAATTATGGTAATTACTTCATTTCCTTTTACAATGCACAAAACTGTACTACGTGCTACGGCTCGTACAGAGAATTGCATTGCCTGTAGCCCTGTGATAAAAAGAAATGGTATAGGTTTAGTTCCTGCGTGTCTCCCTCAGCACCTACTAGCGTAAATGTCATAGGTACAAGCGCGCCCTGGAGGTCCGCCACAGGGGGGGTAACCCATCAGGTGCAACTGAGCCCTGGAATTCTGTTACTCCACCCGCGCTTTCCTACTCCTGTCAATGATTGTTTCTGCACAATCCTCTCCTGTTCTGTTTCCCAGTGACGCCACCTCCTCTTGGAGAGGTAGGGAAGTGACCTCAGCCTGGTGTTATTTGTTTATTGGGCCGCTCTTCTAGTCGGTTTATTAAGTCGGTATAGCAGCTTACTTAACCACAGGAGGTCCAGCCTGCACAGGTGCCTAAGCTCTCTAATCCCTCTCCTCGATTCCGTCTGTAGAGTGGCCCCAACCAGAAGCAAATATTCTGTAGAAAACAAGATTCCCGGAGAGCACTGCAGCAGAGATAGAGGCAGTGGTGCCTGGTGAGCATGAGCCATGTTCTGTAGGCCTCACCTGTGGCAGGTTGGGGTGAGAGAGGGTCAGGTAAGGGTTGTGCCTAACCTTTTTATTGAATGGAGCTCTGGGCATGTTGTGTGATGGGACCTGCCTCATAGGCTACTCTTGCTCTGAGTTGTTTGGTCACTGAGTATATGGGGATTATTGGGTGGTTGTAGGTGTCTTATTGTTCTTTTTACTTATTATGGCGATTATAAATATATTCAGCTCTTTTAAGATTACGTACTTAAATAAATCTGGTGATTTGTTTTTCATTTTTTTTTTACGTTTATTCTAGAGCATGTGGTGTTCAGTAGGTGTAGTTTTATAGTCATTTTTTATATATGCATGTTGGTCTGTGTTTGGTGTCCCCTCACATAGGCATCTGCACCCGGGCAACCCCCGGAAGCACAGTACAGTTTTCTTTCATGTAATTGGCAAGAGTCTATGAGCTAGGGACTTATGAGATATACATTCCTACCAGGAGGGGGCAAAGTTTCCCAAACCTCAAAATGCCTATAAATACACCCCTCACCACACCCACAAAGTAAGTTTGTGCTTAGTTTTTTTTTATTTTCTTCTATGATAAGCGCTTCTAAGCATTCTGAAGCCTAATTCCTCACAGAGTACAGTGTTAGTCAGAGGGATGTGAAGAGAGTATCGCCTATTAATTTTATGGTTTCTCTCGCAGGAAATCTTTTCATCGGTCGTAGGGATTCATCTCCTATCTCCCTTTTCAGATCGACGATATACTCTTATATACCATTACCTCTGCTGTTAGTTTTCAGTACTGGTTTGACTATCTGCTATATGTGGATGGGTGTCTTTCGGTAAGTATGTATCATTATTTAAAATACTCTCAGCTATGGTTTGGCACTTTATGTATTAATATAAAGTTTTAAATATATGTTTTTTACTTATATTTGCCATGAGTCAGGTCTAGGTATATTTCCCTTTTGCAGTCTAAACAGTTTCAGTATAGGAATAATGTTTGAGAAGTTTATTTAAACTCTTTTTTCTTACCTGGAGTTCAGTCTTTTTCTAATTTGACTTGTTTCTCAATGTTTTTCTCTCGCAAATCTAGGCTTGCGAGGACGCAAAATACTGTTATTTATTGCGTTATTCTTGGCGTAAAAATTTTAGGGCGCAAATTTCGTCATTTCCTGCCTCTTTGTTGACGCTAGTTGTTTTGGTATGAAGTTGCGTTTGTTATGATGCGAGTTGCGTCATTTCCTGGTGTTAATTTTGTGCCAAAAAAATGTTTAACTTCCTTTCACGTAATGCGTCATTCTTTGGGCCAAAATTTAGTTATTTTACCCATCTCCCTCTATTGCTCGCTGTTTTCATACATTTTTTGAAAACTATTATGCCTGCTTTTTTATTTTATTTTTTGATCCTATCTGCTGAAACTGTTACATTGTGGAAATTGAATGTTTTGCCTAATTTTATTTTTTCTTTTTTTGTTACATTTTACGAGATGTTTCATTCTGATCTTACTGTAGAAACTATGATGCCCTGAAACACAATTCTACAAAGCAAAGTGTGTTCTTTTTATTATTAAGCTGTTATTTTCTTCAGCTCAATTTTGTGGCATTTATTTATTTTATGCTTAAAATGTTTCTACATGTACAATGACATTTACTGTTTTTACTTATTCAGTTCATGTATTTAATTTCATCTGCAAACATCACATGCTATTGCTTTTATCATAAAGATTATGACTGCTATTATGCCTTTAAGTAAACTTACAAGGTCTTTTTAAAATTGTTTAGATTTAATTAATTTTGTTTTGACCAACAGCATACTTAAGTTTATTCTACTTATGAAGGTTTTCTTTGGCTCAAAAGATCCTGTATCAGAGACAGTTTTATTAAAAATTCTCCTTATTTTTCATTTGAACATTCTTTGTTAAGAAAATTTGTCATTTTTAGCTTTTAGGAGCCTAATCCTCCTATTAACTATGTTATTTTAAAATCTGGATTTTAAAATTTTAATTTTAATTTGTTTTTCCTATTCAAGATACTATCTGTATTATGTTCTAAAGTCTACAAATGCTTGTTCTAGATCCAAGGGTCTTGGATTCATATCCCAGCAGGGTTAATGCAGCCCTGTTGCCCATTTGAGGTCAATTTATTGTGTACCATTTTTTGGGTAATAAAAACAACTGCTTTTTTAGCTGCTAATTTGGTTATCTCCGAGTGCAAGCACTGAAAAGCTGTTTTTTTGTATCCTTCTGGGAGAAAACACTATATAATTACTTGTTATTCAACTGCATGAATGTACGGTTCTCTAACCAGTTCTTCTGGTGGGGGGCAGATTAAATAGTTTTTGGATGATTTCAGTCCAAAATCTTTATTATTCTTAGAGTCTGAAAAGATTTTTAGAATGAGACATTCTATGGGAAGATTCTTTCTTTCTCAGTACACTCTGTGAATTTTTTTCAGGAGTGTTTATACCAGTTCTTTAACAGGAACAGGGATTGGGTTTCTATTCAATTCTATTCTTTGTCCCAAAGAAGAAAGGTTTATTCAGTCCAATCTTGGATCTGAAGACTTTATATTGTTTTGTAAGAGTCTCAACTTTCAAGTTGGCGACTATAAGGACTATTATGCCTTTTGTTCAGCAAGGTCATTTTATGTCCACTCAATTTTACAGAACGTTTAGCCTCATATTTTATTTCATTCAGACCACTTTTGGTTCTGAGATTCTCTTTTTTAGATAAGCTTTACCAATTTGTCGCTTTTCCATTTGGTTTAGCAACAGCTTTATGGATCTTTTCAAAAGATTCTGGGTGCCCTTCTTTCTGTAATAAGACAGTAGGGTATTGTGGTGTTTCCTTATTTGGATGGTATCTTGGTATTAGCTTAATCTTTTCTTTTATTAGAATCTCTCATGAATCAACTAGTTTTGTTTCTTAAAGACATGGTTAGAGGATTTATTTTACCTAAGAGTTTTGTGATTCCTCAGACAAGGGTCACTTCTTTTTGGGTTTCTAAATGGATTCTGTGTTCATGACTTTGTCTTTATCGGATAAAAGTCGATCGTATTGGTTTTAGCATGTCTAACTTACAGTCTAGAACATTCCTTTTAGTGGCTATGTGCATGGAAGTTTTAGGTCTCAGAACTGCAGCTTCGGATGTGTTTCCCTTTGCTCGTTTTTCATCTGAGACCTCTTTTGCTTTGTATTCTGTTTCAATGGTGCAGAGATTGTTTTCAGATATCACAGTTGATATTCTTAAATCCCAACACTTAAAGGATTACTTTCTGTTATAATTTTTAAGCTAAACAACTAACATATTAAAGTTAATAAACATTAATTAAAACCTACTGACCTATATTTTCTCCAAAATGAAGTTTCATAACGTTCTAAAAGTTATATCTTTTATTCGCCGATGATGTCACGTTATCCTGCCCACTATTTTCAGCACTGAGTGTTCAAAATACTTAAACCAATAACTTTGTGTTTAAAGCGCCATTTTGAAACCTAGGTATTGTAAACGGATTGGTACAGAGCAAAGGATACCCACGGAGTGGGTTTGGAAAACAATTAAATTTGCAGACAAGATTTCTGATATACGGTAGAGATGTGTTAATGAAATGCTATTGATAAAAAGCGTATTTGGGGTAGTTAGTTAGTAACAGGCATAGAAAATATTTACTTACAGTGGCCCTTTAATCTCTTGGTGATTAGACTATTGTCGTTTTATTCAGGGGCCTCCTTTTGTTCTTAATGGATGCAAGTTTTACAGGTTGGGAGCTGTCTGAGGGTCTCTGACAGCACAAGGGGTTTGGAAACTTCAAGAGGCGAGGTTTCCAATCAATATTTTAGAACTTTTCAGAGCTCTTTCAGGCTTGGCCTCTTTTGGGAGAGAACTTTTCATTTTTTTGCTTTCATACAGACAATATCACAACTGTGGCATATGTCAATCATGGAATAGAGACTCGCAGTCCCTTAGGAATGAAAGAGTATCTTGAATAAGTTCTTAGGTGGAATTCATCTCCAATTTCTACGACTTATATCTCAGGTTTAGACATTTGGGAGATGGATTATCTCTGCCGTCAGTCTTTACATCAAGGAGAATGGTATCTCTATACAGATGTGTTTTCTTAATTTCCCAGGTACCTTTTCAGGTCCAGGGATTCTCAGGCTGAAATGGTGGATGTATTAGCAGTGTCTTGGTTTTGCCACCTGGCTACATACTTTTGCCTCTGGTTTTTTTCTTCCAAGGGTGATTTTCAAGATCATATTAGAACAGTCTCATGTGTTTCTGATAGCATCAGCATGGCCTCACAGGTTTGGTATGTGGATCTTGTCCGGATGTCCAGTTTCCATCCTTGGCTGCTTTTTCTTTGGCCAGCCCTCTTGCTTCAGGGACCATTTTTCCATCAGGATCTCAAATTACTAATTTGAAGGTATGGAAATTGATTAGTGTTTAGTCATAGGGGATTCTCTGACTCAGTTTTTATCACTATGTTGCAGGCTTATAAGTCTGTCTCACGGAACATGTATTATCAGGTTTTGAAAACCTATATTTTATGGTGTTCTTCTCATAAATTCTCTTGGCATTCTTTTAGAATTCTTAGGGTTTTTCAGTTTCTTCAGGATGGTTTTGATAAGTTTGTCTGCAATTTTTTTAAAGGATCAAAAATCTGTTCTTTCTGCTTTATTTCCTAGAAAGATTGTTTATACTTCCCGATAACTGTTTTGTTCAGGCTTTTTGGTTTGTATCAAGCCTGTTCATTTATTAATTCTCCTTTTTGGAGTTTTTATTTGGTTCAAGGATTTTGCAGGCTCTTTTTTTTGAGCCTATATTTTCTTTAAATATTATCTACTTTCTTGGAAAGTATTCTTTCTTTTGGCTATCTCTTCTGCTAGAAGAGTTTCTGATTTATCAGCTCTCTCTTCTGTGTCTCCTTATCTGATTTTTTCATCTAGATAAGTTGTTTTGTGGACTTCTTTTTTTCCTAAGGTTGTGCATTCGAACAACATTAGTAGAGAAATTGTTTTTCCATCCTTGTTTTCTAATTCTAAAGAATTCTTTGAGAGTTCTTTACATCCTTTGGAATTCTTTACATCTTTGTGGAATTCTTTATCGAGGTTATTAGGATTTCAGAAGACTTCTAGTCTATTTGTTGTTTTTTCTGATTTCAGAAAAGGTTAGAAATCCTCTGCAATTTCTTTAGCATCCTCATTAAAGTTTTTGTTTTTCAAGGCTTATTTGGAGGCTGGGAAGGTACCGCCTCAGAGATTTACAGCTCATTCTGCTAAATTCCATTTCTTGGGCTTTTTCAGATTGAAGCTTCGGATAATCAAATTTGCAGTGCAGCATTTTGGTCTTCTTTGCATACTTTTATTGTTTTTACCATCTTAATGTATTTTGCTTCTTCTGAAGCAGTCTTTGGTAAAAAAAAAGTTATTCAGGCAGCTATTTCAGTTTGATTCTACTGCTTTTGATTTAAGTTTTTTCAAGGAAAACTTAGTTATTGTGTGGATTTAATTTCTCAGTGGAAATAGTTGTTGTTATTTTATTCCTCACTCTCTAGTGACTCTTCTCTGGACTTCCACATCTTGGGTATTTCTATCCATACGTCACTAGCTCATGGACTCTTGCCAATTACATGAAAGAAAACATAATTTATTTAAGAACTTACCTGATAAATTCATTTATTTCATATTGGCAAGAGTCCATGAGGCCCACCCTTTGTATGGTGGTTATGTTTTTTTTTTTTGTATAAAAGCACAATTATTTTTCTGGTTCCTTATTATATGCTTTTTTACACCTTTTGTTATCACCTCACTACTTGGCTATTTGTTAAACTGAGTTGTGGGTGTGGTGGGAGGTGCATTTATAGGTATTTTGAGGTTTGGGAAACTTTGCCCCCTCCTGGTAGGGATGTATATCCCATACATCACTAGCTCATGGACTCTTGCCAATATGAAATAAATTAATTTATCAGGTAAGTTCTTACATAAATTATGTTTTTCTCTGGCCAGACATTGGAGGACCCAGGGGAAGAAGAGCTCTATATGGAGCAAAGCAAAATAGTTACACAAAAGCAAGAGGTGTTTAATGTTGTTTTGAGCCCATATTAGCTTCGTCAAATAAAGGGTGGAATTTAGCTTTTGAAAAACAATTGCAGCAAACAAGTTGTTAATTTGTTTTAAAACATGTTTTCATTTATTTGTCTATGTTGTTCTGTTAAGAACCTTACACCTGTTTGTTCTATTTTAAGGGGAAAAACTTTGGTTTGGGACTGGGGTGGGCCCATACAGTGGGCTGAACATACAGGAGTGAGGCTAACGGGGTGAGAAATAAAGGGTCTGGGCTGGGGCCCCCACAAATTTGTCATGCCCAAGGGCCTGCAAATGGCTGTGTTCAACATTCTTGAAATATGGGGTTACAATTGCAGTGTATTTACCCAGTCATTGCGGCAATAACTTTCTCTAACTCCAGTTTTACTTATGCTACACTCTTTTCTCTTTTCCAGACTCCAATATGTTCCCTTCTAAGTTACAGTTTAGTGCATTGTTAAAAAATTATCACTGAGAATCATAAAATAAAAGGGCTTCTACTTTGCCCATCAACGCATCAAATTGTAACTCTTCTGCTTGATATTTATAACAGATTGAAACTAGCTTAACGTGATATCCTTGTTGGAGACATTCAGTACAAAATACTGACAGTTCTAGAGTATTCTATTTGCTAAAACCATCAACATTCTTCTTTGTAGCCGACTTGGAATATATAGTCGGCCTTAACACAGTGTGTACTCCAACTCAAAACTTCTTAGTGGTCAACCAGATTTGTCCAATTATGGGGCGGAAATGCTGCTCTCTGTTGCCTTTTATTTTCCCCATTCTCAGTGCTGCTTGAGCCGCAGGATTTTTCATTACTTTCACATTAGAATAGAAATGTTTTCATCAGCAAATTTGTATCAGTGGTCATGTAAGTGACAGAAAATTGTAGGTGATCTTTATTGATATTTGTCTAACATAAATCAATGACATGATAAAACAATGGCAAGTTTTTCTTCGTAAATGGAAAGTGTCTACAGCTGCATTCATTACTTTTGGGGAAATAAGAACCTGGCCACCAGGAGGAGGAAAAGACACCCCAGCCAAAGGCTTAAAGGGACATGAAACCTAAACATTACCCAAACATACACTAATAATAACTGTCTGATAAAAATTATTTATTTAAAAAAAATATTGCACTAAAAAGTTATAAGGGCTTAAAGATAATGAGGTCTCATAGAAAAAAAAGACATGCAAAAGGCTTTAACATATATATATATAAAGAAGAAATGAAAGAACTTGCACTCACTGGACTTTTTAGTGTTAAATTTTACTTATCAAATATGCGATGTTTCGAGGATAATGTATCCCCTTCCTCAGACAGCAAGTGAATCAAAAAAACAGTGAATATATACACTTTAAACAAACAAAACCCCTCCCCCTAATTAGAGCAAAAAAACACCAAACAAGTTGCTATGGTGACCTATGAGTCACATTGGAAACATCATAGTGCTATTACCAGTAATAAATGTTTAAATGAGCCATCCCGGCCCCTAATGCACAAGTGACTAAACAGGTGATACATAGAAGGACTGTGCTAGCAATGCATACTAATGTATGTGGCGAAATGGTCCCGTTTCCTTTATCTGATTTGTTAAACTTATACTTCTGTTTTTGCAATATTTTACTCCTCAGTGTAGACCTGAGGTGTAATAACCAATGTAGTGAAGGTTTTCAGAATTATTTAGAGCAGCAGATTTTAATGACTGACTCCCACCATCTCCTTACTGGAGGCCCAGGCACCTGTACAAATCATCCGTCCAAAAGATTTGTATTCAACCGTAATTATCGGAAACTGTGAGAATTAATACTACAAGAATATTAATTAAATAAACTGTTTGTTACAGACAATAATAATTAATGTCTAAATGTAAAAATATTACAAATAAGAAAGTTACATTTGCTGTTTTCTTTTATTAGGTGTAAAATCTAAGAATCCACTGCCAACTCTTGAGGGTTCTATGCAGAATGTTGAATTGAAATACTGCAGCACATCATTGGTCAGATGTGTCTCCGGGACCGTGGGATCAATAAAATTTTGTGCCAAAGCCCCAGGTATGTGCAGCTGGACCATGTAAAACTTTATTGCCTGTATAAGAGAATTGGCCTTACTTTTTACAAGGAGAGTTACTGAAACAAGAATTTATTCATTGTTCCTATGAATCAGAGAAATCTTTTTGCACTATGTTTTTTTTATTATTATTTCAGGATAATAGATTATAATTTGTGGTGTAAAATTGGTTTACAAAACAAAACAAGTTTGTATTTATAAAATAATTATTTTACTGGGTTTTTTTTAAACAACCAGTTAATTAATGTACACTGTCAAGCATAATACAAACATGTCAATAGCCTTACCACATGCTACTGTGCATTTATTGTATTATAGATATACTATTCACATATGCTTAATTTATTTAAAAGAAAAAAGGGATGTGAAAAGGAAAGCTGTTCTATAGTGTGTGTCTGTGTAAGTGTGTGTCTAAGTGTGTGTTTGTGTCTCTGTAAATGTGTGTGTGTGTGTAATTGTGTGTGTCTGTGTAAGTGTGTGTCTAAGTGTGTGTGTGTGTGTCTCTGTAAATGTGTGTGTGTGTCTGTGTAAGTGTGTGTCTAAGTGTGTGTGTGTGTGTCTCTGTAAATGTGTGTGTGTGTCTGTGTAAGTGTGTGTCTAAGTGTGTGTGTGTGTGTCTCTGTAAGTGTGTGTGTGTGTGTGTCTCTGTAAATGTGTGTGTGTGTGTGTAATTGTGTGTGTCTGTGTAAGTGTGTGTCTCTGTAAGTGTGTGTGTGTCTCTGTAAGTGTGTGTGTGTGTGTGTGTGTGTCTGTGTAAGTGTGTGTGTGTTATTGTGTGTAAATAACTGGATAGGGGCAGGACTGAAATTTTAATTTTTTTTCTGTTTTAGTTTACTTTACCTGTCAAGTAATGTAGTATAAGAAACTATGGAGCAGATATATCTTAACCAGAATATAACATTTTAAATCAAGCTACCCAAATTAATGTACATATAAAGATATTTGACAAGTTCAAATACTAGACCTAAATACATTTTCATGCTGTCTTTCATGATTTGAGTATCAGTTGCTGAAGTGCAATTAGTCCATTGATTTTATTAAATCAGTCTTAAATTGTTTATCTTAGGAAGATAACTGAGAAGGTTTTGTAGTTACTCTGTGCAATTAATAAATCAATGACCATTTAATACTAATATAAAATAATTAGTTTGCAACAATTCACTAATTTTCATAGGCGATAAAACAGGTTGGAATAGTGCCAGTGTGATAAAGACCATGACTGATTTTAACTTGTGCATACAATAGAGCCAAGGATATTATCTTGGAAAGTCCATGACCAATCCAAGTTTTTTATGACCATTGTAAAATATTGAGTTTATTTCCTTTTTTAATTTAGTATGAAATTGAATAACACATTGTCAGCCTTAAAGGATCATATGCATGTACGCATTTTCATTTATTCTGTTTAATAAACTGTTTATATGTATTTATGTGTATAATGTGTATGTATATTTATATAAAATATCTTAGATATACACACTATTCAGTTTTTTGTTATGTACATTTTTCCAGAACATTAGAAACATTTTATGGGGACTCCCATAAAGGAGAGGAGAGTCCATAGCCTAATTCATTACTATCGGGAATTAAGAAAATGGCCACCAGGAGGAGGCAAAGACACCCCAGCCAAAGGCTTAAATACCTCCACCTCTTCCCTCATCCCCCAGTCATTCTTTGCCTTTCGTCACAGGAGGATGGCAGAGGAGTGCCGGAGTTTGGGAGTAGTCTCTTATGGAGGTTAGTACTCTTCGCTGTGGGACTGGAGTTTTAAGTAGTCCTGTCAGCCTCTCAGTGAGAGCCTGGGCGAAAGTTAGTGTCCGGAGATGTAGGGAGAGTCTTTCTGCAAAACCATCCCGACTCATATTAACAGCTCTATAAGCAATCAGCGTTGACGAGTTTCGCTGCCTACTTTCTTAACTAAAGTCCATGTCAGGAGCGACATGGACTTGACTAACCTGTCACACTTGAAGGGGCGTGTTCCTGTTCCACAGCGTAGATTCTGGTAAGATTGTTTCATTTTTTATTATTTATGATAACATAGAAGGCAGGGTCACAGTGTGGCGCCTTTTTTATCTTTACAAAATCAAGGGTTAATATTCCTGGAAGGGGGATTATTGAACAGGGGGTCTTATACATGATATTGTTTATTGTGTCATTGCTGCATTATGTGCAAGATGAGGCTCTGGCAATGTGTGGAACTTTCAGGTTACTTGCGGAAACTTTGCGCATCCATTTTTTGGTGTGTTTCTCTTGTTAAGTGTATTCAGTCCACGGGTCATCCATTACTTATGGGATTATATCTCCTTCCCAACAGGAAGTTGCAAGAGGATCACCCAAGCAGAGCTGCTATATAGCTCCTCCCCTCACATGTCATATCCAGTCATTCTCTTGCAACTCAACTAGATAGGTCGTTGTGAGAGGTCTGTGGTGTTTTTATACTTAGTTTATTTCTTCAATCAAAATTTGGTTATTTTAAATGGCACCGGAGTGTGCTGTTTGTTCTCAGGCAGTATTTAGAAGAAGAATCTGCCTGCGCTTTCTATGATCTTAGCAGAAGTAACTAAGATCCACTGGCTGTTCTCGCACATTCTGAGGAGTGGGGTTTAGAAAAGGGCTTATCTGCTAGTTCGTTAAAGGGACAGATTTCTGCTCTGTCTATTCTTCTACACAAACGTCTGGCAGAAGTTCCAGACGTTCAGACCTTTTGTCAGGCTTAGGCTAGGATTAGGCTTGTGTTTAAGACTGTTGCTCCGCCGTGGAGTTTAAACTTAGTTCTTAAAGTTCTTCAAGGTGTTCCGTTTGAACCCCTTCATTCCATTGATATTAAGCTGTTATCTTGGAAAGTTCTGTTTTTGATGGCTATTTCCTCGGCTCGAAGAGTCTCTGAGTTATCTGCCTTACATTGTGATTCTCCTTATCTGATTTTCCATTCAGACAAGGTAGTTCTGCGTACTAAACCTGGGTTCTTACCTAAGGTAGTTTCTAACAGGAATATCAATCAAGAGATTGTTGTTCCATCACTGTGTCCTAACCCTTCTTCAAAGAAGGAACAACTCTTGCATAATCTGGACGTAGTCCGTGCCCTGAAGTTCTATTTGCAGGCAGCTAAAGATTTTCGTCAAACTTCTTCCCTGTTTGCCGTTTACTCTGGACAGAGGAGAGGTCAAAAAGCTTCGGCTACCTCTCTCTCCTTTTGGCTTCGTAGCATAATACGCTTAGCCTATGAGACTGCTGGACAGCAGCCTCCTGAAAAAGTTACAGCTCATTCCACTAGAGCTGTGGCTTCCACCTGGGCCTTTAAGAATGAGGCCTCTGTTGAACAGATTTGCAAGGCTGCAACTTGGTCTTCACTTTACACTTTTTCAAAATTTTACAATTTTGACACTTTTGCTTCTTCGGAGGCTGTTTTTGGGAGAAAGGTTCTACAGGCAGTGGTTCCTTCCGTTTAAAGTTCCTGCCTTGTCCCTCCCATCATCCGTGTACTTTAGCTTTGGTATTGGTATCCCATAAGTAATGGATGACCCGTGGACTGAATACACTTAACAAGAGAAAACATAATTTATGCTTACCTGATAAATTTATTTCTCTTGTAGTGTATTCAGTCCACGGCCCGCCCTGTCTTTTAAGGCAGATCTAAATTTTTAATTCAAACTACAGTCACCACTGCACCCTATGGTTTCTCCTTTCTTGTCTTGTTTCGGTCGAATGACTGGATATGACATGTGAGGGGAGGAGCTATATAGCAGCTCTGCTTGGGTGATCCTCTTGCAACTTCCTGTTGGGAAGGAGATATAATCCCATAAGTAATGGATGACCCGTGGACTGAATACACTACAAGAGAAATAAATTTATCAGGTAAGCATAAATTATGTTTTTTCCCTGTGCAGGGGCGGTCCTGCCAGGCTTTCCATGTGACTGGGTGTGGCTATCTATACTTCCTGTTGATCTGTGACGCAGGAGACATAGTGGTTTCTGTAGTCCGGGTCCTATGAGGTTGTGAGTGCCCCGGCCATGGAAGGGGAAAGCTTCCATAGACGAGATGCAGGAGAAGATTAAGGCGCTGAAGATGAAGTGTCAGGTTTTTCTGCTTTAGCGCGCAGGGCTTTGTGGCTAAAATCTTGGTCTGCGGACATGACCTCTAAGGCGAGGCTGTTGTCCCTGCCTTTTCAAGGAAAGATCCTGTTCGGTCCAGGATTGGATTAGATTATATCCACGGTTACGGAAGGCAAGGGAGCTTTTCTGCCGCAGGATAAGAAGGCTAAGCCTAAGGGTTCTACTTTTCGTCCCTTTCGTGCGGACAAGGCCCAGCGCCAGTAGCCTTCCGCAAAAGCAGACCAGTTCAAGGGATCTTGGAAGCCGGCTCAATCATGTAATAGGTCCAAGCAGAGCAAAAATCCAGCCGAGACAAAATCGTCATGAAGGGGCGGCCCCCGACTGGTCTGCGGATCACGTAGGGGGCAGATTATCTCTATTCTCAGACACATGGTTGCAGGACATTCAGGACCCTTGGGTTCTAGAGGTGGTCTACCAGGGTTACAGGATAGGGTTGAGATCCCATCCGCCCGAGGGCAGATTCCTCCTTTCAAACCTATCTTCAAGACCAGAGAAGAGAGAGGCCTTTCTAGAGTGTGTGAGAGATCTCGCCTCTCTATGGGTTATCGTACCAGTACCCCTAGCAGAAAGGAGTATAGGGTACTATTCCAACCTTTTTGTGGTTCCAAAGGAGGAGGGAACGTTCCGCCCGATTCTGGACTTAAAGTGTTTAAACAAGTTCCATCATTCAAAATGGAAACAATCAGATCTGTTCTGCCCCTAGTTCAAGAGGGACAGTTCATGGCAACTGTAGACTTGAAGGACACTTACCTTTATGTGCCAATTCACAGGGACCACTTTAGGTTCCTAAGATTTGCGTTTCTGGACCAACACTTCCAGTTTGTGGCCCTTCATTTTGGTCTTGCGACGGCTCCGAGAGTCTTCACAAAGGTTTTGGGGGCGCTGCTTGCAGTGGCCAGATCCAGGGGCATTGCGATGGCGCCTTACCTGGGCGACATCCTAGTTCAGGCGCCAGAGGATCATTCGAGGCTCTTCTTCTTCTGCTCCAATCTCACAGTTGGAAGATCAACGCAGGAAAGAGTTCCCTGGTTCCCAGCAACAGGGTGGAGTTCCTGGGCACAATAATAGACTCTATGTCCATGAAGATATTTCTCACAGATCAGCGGCGCAGGAAACTTGCGTCCACCTTTCTTGCCCTTCAGTCCTCCACAAACCTGTCGGTGGCTCAATGTATGGAGGTGATAGGTCTCTTGGTGTCAAGCATAGATGTCATCCCATTTGCCAGGTTCCATCTCAGACCTCTTCAATTGTGCATGTTGAGGCAGTGGAACGGCGATCATTCAGATCTATCACAGCTGATATCCCTGTATGCTCGGACTCGGAATTCCCTCTCTTGGTGGATTCGTCAGGAGCAACTGTCCATGGGGACATCCTTCTTCCGATCTTCCTGGGAGATTGTGACCACGTACGCCAGTCTGACAGGATGGGAAGCTGTTTGGGGTGCCAGGATGGCATAAGGAAGGTTGTCCAGGGAGGAGTCTCTCCTTCCGATCAACATCCTAGAACTTCGAGCAATTTACAATGCTCTGAAGGCATGGCCTAGAACTTCGAGCAATTTACAATGCTCTGAAGGCATGGCCTTCTCTGGAGTCGGTCAGTTTCATCATATTCCAGACCGACAAAATTACCTCGGTGGCTTACATCAACCATCAGAGGGGTACGAGGAGCTTCTTCTGGAGTCCCACGACTGCTCGCTCTCAGCGATTCACATTCCAGGTGTGGACAACTGGGAAGCGGACTTTCTCAGAAGACAATCCTTCTATCCGGGGGAATGGTCTCTTCACCCTGAGGTGTTTGCGGAGATTTGTCACAGATGGTTAGCGCCGTAGATAGATCTCATGGCGTCCAGACTCAATTGTAAGCTACCTCGATATGGGTCGAGGTTCAGGAATCCCCAGGCAGAGCTGATAGATGCCTTAGTGGTTCCTTGGGGGTCAGCCTAGCTTACATTTTTCCACCATTACCACTTCTACCTCGTGTAGTGGCACGCATCAAACAGTAGCCAGTAGCAGACCCCGGCCATTCTGATTGCTCCTTTGTTGCCATGGAGGACGTGGTTTGCGTATCTGATGGGGATGTCGTCCTCTCCTCCTTGGATCTGCTGTCACAGGGCCCCTTTCAACATCGAAATCTAGATTCTCTGAGGCTGACTGCGTGGAGATTGACTGCCTAGTCTTAGCCAAAAGAGGCTTTTCAGAAAGTGTGATTGATACTCTAATTCAGGCAAGGAAGACAGTCACTCGTCGCATCTACCATAAGGTGTGGAGGACTTACTTGTCCTGGTGTGAGAAGCATGGATATCCTTGGCATAAGGTGAAGGTATCCAGGATTCTTGCTTTTCTCCAAGATGGTTTGGAAAAGGGTCTTGCCGCTAGTTCCTTAAAGGAACAGCTTTCAGCATTATCAGTTTGTTGCATAGGAGACTCGCTGAGCTCTCTGACTTTCAATCTTTTGTTCAGGCTCTGTCTAGAATCAAGCCTGTCTTTAGACAGTCGGCTCCACCTTGGAGCTTAAACTTAGTCCTTAAGGTTTTGCAGAAGGTTCTGTTTGAACCTATGCATTCCATTGACATTAAGATTCTGTCCTGGAAGGTTCTCTTCCTGTTGGCTATTGCATCGGCACGCAGAGTATCTGAACTAGCTTGCAATGTGATCCTCCTTATCTGGTGTTTCATGCGGATAAGGCTGTACTTTGCACTGTTTTGGGGTTTCTCCCCAAGGTGGTGTCTAACCGTAACATCAATCAGGAAATAGTTGTTCTTTCTTTGTGTCCTAACCCTTCTTCTTCAAAGGAAAGGTTACTTCATAACGTGGTTCGTGCCTTGAAGTTCTCTTTTTAGGCTACAAAGGATTTCAGACAGTCTACATATCTCTTTGTGGTGTATTCTGGGAACCGCAAGGGGCAAAGGACCTCTGCGACTTCTTTGTCTTTTTGGTTGAGGAGCTTGATTCGCTTGGCTTATGAGACAGCAAGGCATAAGCCTCCTCAGAGGATCACGGCTCATTCAACTAGAGCTGTGGCTTCCTCTTGGGCCTTCAAGTATGAGGCCTCTATGGAGCAAATTTGTAAGGTGGCTACCTGGTCCTCCTTACACACTTTTACAAAGTTTTACAAATTTGACATTTTTGCTTCTGTGGAAACTGTTTTTGGGAGAAAGGTTTTGCAGGCTGTGGTGCCCTCAGATTAGGGTCCACCTTTACCCTCCCGGCTTCATTCAGTATCCTCTAGAGCTTGGATATATGTTCCCAATAGTAATGAATGAAGCTGTGGACTCTCCTCCCCTTTAGATGGAAAACATAAATTATGCTTACCTGATAATTTCATTTCCATTGAGGGGAGTCCACGGCTCCCGTCCTTATCTCCGTTGGGCGGCCCTAAATTTATTCATCTTCTGGCACCTTTTTACCCTTATATTTCTTCTACTGTTCCTGGTTCCCTCGGCAGAATGACTGAGGATGAGGGAAGTGGGGGAGGTATTTAAGCCTTTGGCTGGGGTGTCTTTGCTCCTCCTGGTGGCAAGATTCTTAATTCCCAATAGTAGTGAATGAAGCCGTGGACTCTCCTCCCCTCGATGGAAATGAAATTATCAGGTAAGCATAATTTATGTTTTTCAGAATGTCCCATCGAGGTCCCTTCTTCAGCCATTAAAATGTTTCCCCTTTATTCAGTTTATCTCTTTTTTTTTACATTGAATATTTTTTCCTAAGAGCAGGTACATTCACTGTCAAACATTTCATTTTAAGTGGGAGTATAAAGACTTCTTATGAAAAAATCAGTTCAAATTGTGTGTGTTTGTTTTTATTTCTTGCAGCTTGTTAAAGGGTATAGATTCAGATATTTTGGATAAAGCTACCCTATCAAAGTTTTCAGGTCCTTTGCATATGATGATGAATACACATGCTAACAAAGTACTGATTTTTGATGTTGTCTTTCAAGTATGCAGTAGTGGTGATGTCCATCTTGTTTCCTTGCCATATGCAGATCATGGCATTGCAGTTCTTGCTAGAATTTATCTACCTGTTTTAGTCAATTTAATTAGCATCACATGACTTTATTTAGATGTTCTGTGGAAGGCTTATGATAAGTAGTTACTTTATGTGTATTTGTGTCGGTGGTGGGATGAAATGGGAAGAATAGGCATAACTGATTCATATCTAAGAAGAAACCATGATTATAAATACTATATAGTTCATTGTTCTTGCTCAATACCATTTCAGTTTATTCAGTGACCAAGTGTATTCGTTATGTTTTATTTTCCAACAATTTAAAGTACATTTTGTTATGTGCTTTCTGCTTTAAGCTAAAATTGACAGTCTACACCAGATTTTTTATTCTTTAAAAAGATAGATAATCTCTTTATTACCCATTTCCAAGTTTGCATAACCAACACAATTTATATTAATATACTTTTTACCTCTGTGATTACCTTGTATCTAAGCCTCTGCGAACTGAGTCCTAATTTCCTTATTTTGATAGACTTGCATTTTAAGCCAAACAGTGCTAACTCCTAAGTAACTCCACAGGTGTGAGCACAATGTTACTATATGGCGCACATGAACTAACACCCTCTAGCTGTGAAAATCTGTCATATACATTCAGATAGGAGGCAGCCTTCAATGACTTTCAATGAAATTAGCATATGGGCCTAGGTTTGGCTTTCAACTAACAAAATCAAGAGAACAAATCAAATTTGATGATAAAAGTGAATTGGAAAGTTGTATAAAATTGCATGTCCTATCTGAATCATGAAAGTTTAATTTTGGCTAGACTGTCCCTTTAAGAAACAAATGTAAATAAATATAATGTTGTTTGCTTTTTTCAAAGGTGAAATGGGGAAGGAAAAGGTTATTCCTTTGATTCAGGGCCCCTCAGACACCAGAGACCTCCATAGGAGCAAATGGCTGAGGGAGAGCAGAAAACCAGAATCTTTGCTTGGTCCAGATCTGATGGCCTTTACGATCCAGGTCCCTCAGCAGATGGACTACTGCCACAGCGCTGGTAAGTGTAAAACTTTCATTATGCGGCTATCGTCTTACACCATCATATTCAAAGCATTTCTCCTGGGAGATTTCATAAAAAATGTGCCAAGTGACAAACTGGATCACAATGCATTACTTCCATAACAGTAAGAAGCCAATGTAAATGTGTATTATAATCATTATAGGATAGTAAATGCTGCTGTTTTTTCACCTTTGTGTTTTTCTCTTTTTTTATAAAAAGTACAGCTATGGCTAAATATGATTAATTAAAACAGCTCTCTACAATATTTCCTTTGACTAACCTCTGCTATAAGATCTTTTTATGCCACATACTGTTTTTTTTTTTTTCTTTTATTGTTCCCAGTGATCTATTTTACCTGTTGGACGATATTAAATTTTTACAAATATATCCTTTATCTTTATTTTGTCTGTTGAAATACCTGATTTTGCCTGTTATATCTCCACATATACTTAACATTTCGGTACTTAAGTACTGGTTATATAAAAGCTATATAAACAAGAAGGCTAATATGAAATCATGTTCCCAGTGGTGTGACAGGCATTAAAATTTTAATTTGATATTGTTCTCGCTAATTATTGATCTTTGAGTTAACAGTGAGAAATTAGATGAGGTAAGGAGTTATGCTTGCCCTACAAGCTCAGCTCTTTTGATTGAGTTGTTTTAATTTAGCAGAATCAGCTATTTCTTATACAAAAAACAAACCCAAAAGGAACAATTTTCCATATATTTTAATCTCTTCAGCTGGTATTAAAAACACATTAAGTTTACAGTTTACTGTCCCTTTAATGAGGGAAGCAATAAGTGACACGTTTTTCCTCAAGCATCAAATAACATTAATTAAAGGTTTTACAAATATAATTTTGGTAAAAATTCCTATATTTATTTTTCTTGATTTCCTCAATATAAGATTTGATATAAAAAATATGTCAAACACAATCAGTGTATATTCAGAATAATAAACTGTGCATATAAAGTCCTTTAAATGTGTCTAATGCAAGTAGGAAAACCGACAAAATCTTCAGTGAATGTATCTAATAGTTGCAACTTGCTTGTAGTTGACCTTCTGTTAACCATGGTCTTCCAGATTTTAAACCTATAGTCTTACCGCTGTTCTCAGAACTCAATGTAGGAGGAAATTTGTATCCAATAGATGCAACTGGCTTGTAGTTAAAGGGACACAACATCCAAGTTTTTCTTTCATGATTCAGATAGAGCATGCAATTTTAAGCAACTTTCTAATTTACTCCTATTATACATTTTTCTTCTTTCTCTTGGTATCTTTATTTAAAATACAGGAATGAAAGCTTAGGAGTCGGCCCATTATAGGTTCAGCACCTGGGTAGCGCTTGCTGATTGCTGGCTAAATGCAATCAGCAAGCGCTATCCAGGGTCTTGAACCAAAAATGGGCTGGCCCCTAATATTTCCTTCCTGCTTTTTCAAATAAAGATACTATGAGAACAAAGAAAAATGGATAATAGGAGTAAATTAGAAAGTTGCTTAAAATTCCATGCTCTATCTGAATCATGAAAGAATACATTTGGGTTTAGTGTCCCTCCAACATTTTCGGGGAAAAAAAGAATTGTGGTAATTTTTCATACATAGAAATAGGGAGGGATGACAGCTTTTATTTCATTTATGCCGATTTACCGAACACTGTGTAATACATTCCAGACATCATTTAAAAGCTTCTTTCTTCAAAACCCCTTTATATTTAAAGGGACAGTCAAGTCCAAAAAAACTTTCATTTTTCAAATAGGGCATGTCATTTTTTTTTTTAACTTATAATTGTTATTGATATTTCAATTCTGTGTACAGAAAATAAATAGGGGGGGGTAGGGCATGTCATTTTAAACAACTTTCCAATTTACTTTTATCAACAATTTTGCTTTGTTCTCTTGGTATTCTAGTTGAAAGCAAACCTAGGAAGGCACATATGATAATTTCTAAGCCCTTGAAGGCCGCCTTTATTTTATTTACTTTTCACAGCAGGGGAGAGCTAGCTCATGTAGGCCATATAGATAGCATTGTGATCACGTCCGTGGCTAGTAGTAGACACTGCACTAATTGGCTAAAATGCAAGTCAATAGATAATAACTAAAAGTCATGTGATTAGGGGCGGTCAGAAGATGCTTAGATACAAGTTAGTCACCGAAGTAAAAAGTGTTGGTTTTGCAAAACTTGAGAATGGGTAATAAAGGGATTATCTATCTTTTTAAACAACAAAAATTCTGGTTTTGACTGTCCCTTTAAAAGAACCATAAACACTTGTAATAGTTATGTGTAGTTAGGAAAAAAAGAACATTTGCATTTTATTATTTATTTTGCCCCTTTTCCTGAATCTAAAAATGTCAAATTCTGAGAACTGAAAGAGATATGGCTGATCCTGCCACATATCTGTACCTAATTGACTGCAAATATCAGAAACTGTAAAATTATAATAGCATTGCTTACAAAATGACAGTGGCTCATTGTGTCTACTTCAGATTGGCTTCTCTAAATAAAGTAAGTAGTATATGGGGGTTTGGCTTTTAAAAAACAGTTTCTGTAATGAAAGAGTTACAGCAGCAAAAACGTTTTCAAACTCACCTAGTATATTATTTTGCTGCCAGAGAGCAGATATTTGTGTGTTGCCCAGATATTTAAATATGGCTTCCAGTTAGAAAATGCCGGTTGGACAAAGAACCTGTCAGCCTGGCATTGCAGCATTGTTTGTCCGTAGTTATCATTACACGATGATCGGGATGATTTAACTCATCCAGCTCAAAGCTTTAAAAGGACCGCTAAATACAGTAGAATTTCATAATTATAAAGTGCATAATAAAAAGACAATGCAATTTCAAGTAAGCATTAGATTTTTTATGACAAATGTATTTTTCCCCACATGCCGACCCCTTGTATCATGTGTATCTATCTGAATCATCAAAGTAGACTGCAGCTACTTAACCAGCGTTTCAGGCTTGCACATCTGCATAAATGGAGCCCTATATCTGACGTAGAAAAGAGCCAAATGCCACAGACTGCGGCCATTTTCAAAATTAATTTAGCAAACAAATGTAATAATGCACATCTCTAATTAAAAGGTGTTTACTGTGCCTTAAACAGAGTTTCTTTTATAAGTGAGGTGGGGGTGATTGCTCAGTTGTCAAACTATACAACATGAAATAGAAATAACTTTTATTGTCATTTCATTGAACATCAAAATAAATCACAGGAGGGGCCTCTCTTTTAATTATAAGATGAACAGTAGTATGGGTGATTATTTCCTATTTTTTATGTGTGATATTTACTAGTCCTGTTAATAATAATACATTTTAGAGCTCAGCCACTTGCAATTCACTGCTTATTTCAAAGTGACTGTAGGATTCTGCTGCAATAAGCGTATATGAGGTGTGCAGTACAGCATATTGTTACTCTATTGCCCACCAACTAGTTTCAAAAGAGAAAAGCTTGAGAGATGATGAGTGTTTGCTGAAGAGACTGGGTAGTTACAATTTAGAAGATGTACTTGTGTAGCAGTTTCACAGTTTTTAATTTTTATACTATTGTGTTTAGTAATATGTGAAATCATCATGTTTAGGAATTAAAGCATTTTGAAAATAAATAAATACATTAAAAAATGTATGCAAACACCATAATGGTTTTTCAAAAGGTCAAAGCAGATCAATTAGAAAAGTTACAACAAATATGCAGGATTTGGATTAACAGTGTTGAAATCTTTCACTACAAAGTATTAATGGAGTTAATTTAAAGACATTCAAAAGCCACACATTGAAATAAGTTACTATTTGCAAACTTTGTGAAAAAACTATGCTATGCACAGCTCTTGTAATTACATAGAACAGACCTCACAGCTAGAATAAGAGCAGCTACAGATAAGTATGTGTTTGGTTATACTTCTGGTTTGCTGTGTTGTTGGTGGGGGTAGTCAGGCCCCTTATCTTATTGAACTCCTACTAATGCTCCTATGGGTCTTAGGCCTTTTTTGGTGCACACTTTTCCTTTTTGTTCATTTATGTATCACTGATTTGAATTACCGTCAGTTAATAACTGGTTCCAGGCTGTTGTATTGATGATTTGTACTGTGATGCACCACTCCACCAGTCTTTATATAAAGGATTTTAGGCAAATTACCTAACAAGGAATGTCTAAGGAATAACCAACGGAGTAGCCAATAGAGGTGGAACATGGACAGGGATCATTGAGTTTTAAAAAATCAAAACTTTATGAAACAGCACCAAACCATTAGTTTTCAGGCACCAAATTAGGAATCAGCCACTTCCACATTTACAGTCAAAGAAGATAGCTCTAGCCTCAGATAAATTTAAAAAGGCACCTTAATTTATCTTTCATGTTCCAAAGTACAAAACAAAAGTAGCAATGTTTCAGGCCTATTCCAGGTCCTTAGTCATGATCATTGGGTTTTAGCCTGGGCTCAAGCCCCACACCTTTTTGTAGCCTAGGAAAGTCTTTTACATCTTTTGGTTTTTGTCAGCTTTCAGATTAGTCCTGAAATTTAAATGGTATTTGATGATAAAGTGTAACGTAGCATATAATGCTTGAGATGCTGATAAAAAATGTGAAGTTTTTAGATAACCAGCAAAAAGGGAACCAACTGATCTTTGAGAAGGAAATTTAAAATTTACTTTAGAAGTCCAAAGAAGTACCCAAAACTAAATGCCTATTGTGTGTTTTTTTTATCTTATAGTCTTATGATGTTGATATTTTAAGTCTAATTTCTAGTATACGTCACTATTATTAAATATGTCACTGTTATCAGCCTGTTACATTATTGTATAAAAAAACATTCGGTTAGACTTAAAAAATAAATGATTGCAATATGTATTACTCATTTTAAAAGGAGTTTACAATTTGTATACTTAAATTCTGCATGGCCTATTGCTTCCTGTCACAGCCCCACAAGGCTGCTGCGGTCTCTACAGGAAGGCAAGGGGGTAGCTTTTCCTTTGAAGTGGTTGCTAAGAGACACCTGCTTTACCTCCAGTCAGTTTCTTACCCATGCTCAGTAGAGGACTTTTGCTGCAAAAATCAAGGGGCAGTATAAGTTTTATAATAGTTGCTCCCTTGTCTCACTAAAGTTAGTGGTTACACTGAGAACTTCTAAGTGCTCATTCTGCAAGAAAACAATAAGTTATTTGCCGTTTTTTTACCATAATCTGTCTTTTTTATGTGTACTTTGATTTAACATATTTTCATATCCCTCTAAATCACTTTGTTGCTACTATATACTGATCTTCCGTGTCAAGTTTTGAGAAACCTTTTGCGGTGTTTACAAGTGCAAGTGACAAGTGAACAACAGTGGAAGTGCAGTGATTAAAGAATCACTTGTGGTATGTGTACAAAATGTGTAAAAATGATAGCCATCTATCTTGTTACATTTCCTTTTCTGTCCCTACAGAGTTGACTATGTACTTTATCTGTAACTGTTGCCAGTTTTCTATCATGTTCCCACTGGGCTTCTGGTGCAAAAAAAAATCTTATCCTTTCGATGACAGAGCTTGCCTGAATGATTTCATGCTCGTAGCATTTTTGTTCACGGGAATTAAGAGTAAAATGAACATGCAGCTGAATATAGCATCTATTTTTGTAATTTTAAAAGTTTAAACTCCATTATTGGAACGAAATGAAGAGATGCAGGTGTTCTGCAGTTCAGGTCCCCTGGGAGTATTTGATGCTAGATGCTTAAAAAGAAAATGCATATGTTTTTGGAGTCAAACAGCAGCTGTGAGTTGAGGATTTATGCTTTTCTCAGAACTTTGGGATTTCAAAATGTTACATTTAATCACATGCACAGAAAACAGAGCAAATGTTAAAGATGTTACATATAAAAGCAGCAGGCTGATTTCTTTACCATACACAGCCCATTGTGGGAATATCGAAACAAAGTGATCTTTAATCTTAATATGAGCAATTTGAAAAGGATTATGGCAGTTGCCAGAGCTGTCTTTTTTATATATTTGCATTTTTTTCAGCTTTCGATTGCACAGCATAAAGTTCTTATCCTCCTAATTACTTTAAAATCTGGTTTATTCTCTTTATTTTTACTTTTTAAAGTTACAGTAGGTTGGGATAAATGATCCCATTGCACAAGGATCGGTTTGTCTCTGGTAAACGAGGGAAAACTTGCAACATAAATAATGTTTGTAGTAACTGTTTCAATCGTTTTAAAAAGATAAGATATTTTCCTAGTTTGTTTATAAGGTTTTGATAAGGTGATAACGTTTGGAAAGTTCTGATGACATTTAAAGGGGTAATATTTTTTCCCCCTGTAGCTCTGGATCCTTTCTGCATTATTGGTCTGCGCTGAACACTCAATGGTGGATTTTGTGCGTAGCCGCCAATCACTGGCTATGTTCAGCTCAGGATCGGCAGTGTATTGTTTAACCAGAGCTTACTTTAAACTATATGTGTAACCCATTTTTCTGGGTTAAACACATAAGAAATATTATGTAATAATAAATTCCTCAAATACAGAGGGTTTTAATTTTGCTCCTTTATGTCCCTTTAAGTGTGAGATATCAATATTTTAAATGTAAAACATTGCTATTTTAATCATAAGTAGTACTTAAAAGCTAAATTATTTATCCTGATAACAGTTCCTTGTTTTGAGCTGTTAGTGACATTACCAGAATATGTGCTTGATATAGGATTGAATGATTAAAGCGATACTAAACCCACATTTTTTTTCTTTCATGATTCAGACAGTGCAAGCCATTTTAACCCCTTCATGACCGAGGACAAGCCAGGAACGTCCTACAAAAAAATACCCTTAACGACCAAGGACGTTCCTGGCACGTCCTTAGGGGTTTCAAGCGGTGGTGCTGATCATTGGTGGGTATAATACAAGTGTGGTGTGCAGCAACATTTAGCAGCCTTCTAATTGCCAAAAAGCAACGCCAAAGCCATATATGTCTGCTATTTCTGAACAAAGGGGATCCCAGAGTGGCATTTACAACCATTTGTGCCATAATTGCACAAGCTGTTTGTAAATAATTTCAGTGACAAACCTAAAGATAGTGAACAAGTGAACAATTTTTTTTTATTTGATCGAATTTGGCGGTAAAATGGTGGCATGAAATATATCAAAATGGGCCTAGATCAGTACTTTGGGTTGTCTACTACACTAAAGCCAAAATTAACACTACAGGCGCCCTACAAGCTACCTAATTAACCACTTCACTGCTGGGCCTAATACAAGTGTGGTGCACAGCGGCATTTAGCGACCTTTTAGTTACCAAAAAGTAATACCACAGCCATAAATGTCTGCTACTTCTGAACAAAGGGGATCCCAGAGAAGCATTTACAACCATTTGTGCCATTATTGCACAAGCTGTTTGTAAATAATTTCAGTGAGAAACCTAAAGTTTGTGAAAAAGTAAATTATTTTTTTTAATTTGATTGCATTTGGCAGTGAAATGGTGGCGTGAAATATACCAAAATGGGGCTAGATCAATACTTTGGGTTGTCTACTACACTACACTAAAGCTAAAATTAACCCTACAAGCTCCATAATTATCCCCTTTACTGCTGGGCATAATACACGTGTGGTGCGCAGCAGCATTTAGCGGCCTTCTAATTACCAAAAGGTAATGCCAAAGCTATAAATGTCTGCTATTTCTGAACAAAGGGGATCCCAGAGAAGCATTTACAACCATTTGTGCCATAATTGCACAAGCTGTTTGTAAATAATTTCAGTGGGAAACCTAAAGTTTGTGAAAAAGTGAACAATTTTTTTTATTTGATCGCATTTGGCGGTAAAATGGTGGCATGAAATATATCAAAATGGGCCTAGATCAGTACTTTGGGTTGTCTACTACACTAAAGCCAAAATTAACCCTACAGGCGCCCTAAAAGCTACCTAATTAACCACTTCACTGCTGGGCCTAATACAAGTGTGGTGCACAGCGGCATTTAGCGACCTTTTAGTTACCAAAAAGTAATACCACAGCCATAAATGTCTGCTACTTCTGAACAAAGGGGATCCCAGAGAAGCATTTACAACCATTTGTGCCATTATTGCACAAGCTGTTTGTAAATAATTTCAGTGAGAAACCTAAAGTTTGTGAAAAAGTAAATTATTTTTTTAATTTGATTGCATTTGGCAGTGAAATGGTGGCGTGAAATATACCAAAATGGGGCTAGATCAATACTTTGGGTTGTCTACTACACTACACTAAAGCTAAAATTAACCCTACAAGCTCCATAATTATCCCCTTTACTGCTGGGCATAATACACGTGTGGTGCGCAGCAGCATTTAGCGGCCTTCTAATTACCAAAAGGTAATGCCAAAGCTATAAATGTCTGCTATTTCTGAACAAAGGGGATCCCAGAGAAGCATTTACAACCATTTGTGCCATAATTGCACAAGCTGTTTGTAAATAATTTCAGTGGGAAACCTAAAGTTTGTGAAAAAGTGAACAATTTTTTTTATTTGATCGCATTTGGCGGTGAAATGGTGGCATTAAATATACCAAAATGGGCCTAGATTGCCTAGATCAATACTTTGGATTGCCTACTAAAAAAAATATATATACATGTCAAGGGATATTCAGGGATTCCTGACAGATATCAGTGTTCCAATGTAACTATCGCTAATTTTAAAAAATTGTTTGGAAATAGCAAAGTGCTACTTGTATTTATTGCCCTATAACTTGCAAATAACATGTAAACAAATGTACAAACAAAATTTGTTGTGATACACTTACATACTGGACAGGTTACGCATTTCATATCCTGAACAGTGAGTAAACTGACACAATAGATAGAAACAAAAATAGAAATATGGAGGGTGCTTAAAGCTTACAATTGTATTTATTAATCATATATAATTTTAAATCCATACATTTACTCAAATGTCCATATAAAGTTCATGAAATCACTTATAAAATGGGAGATCTCATAAAAATCACTTTTATAAAACGGTATATACATGCAATATTGGTATAATTTGACTGGCTTGCCACAAACCCTCTGTTCTGGGTTCAGTATTACTGATACAACACAACCTCAACACTTCCCATAGAAATATTCAGGTGTAGGTACAACACAGGTGATAGATATTTTTTTTTAGTTGAAAGTGAATTCCTGTGAATTGGTTAAGTGGATATATGGTCCTTCTAAGGTCTGCTTTTCTGCTGACCAATTTAAAATGATGGCTTGAGTAACTTTTATTGATTTGAGGAATTTATTTTCATTGCACGACTGGGTTTATGACTATGAATGTCTAAGAGAAATGCTTTAAAACTGTCAACTTGGTTGATAGACAACAGATATCACCAAATTTGCATCTCTGGCAAAATTTCTAAGTAGGATCTCTTAGGATAAGTTTTAATAATTTTATGTTAATGGCCGACAAAATTTGTCTGATATCAAAATAATCCCCTTGGTTCCATGTGTAATTGACCTTTAATTTATTATGTCTAAATGTTCCTTTATAAAGTTAGCCCATTTTGTCTGAATTCAGTATCTTATTTAGATCTCAAATGGATGGATTCTTGAGGTTATGCCTTAATGACCCTTTTATTGCAGGGCTAAATTCCCTCTGTCAGGTGACCATGGTCAGGATCATACGAAGTCATAACTCACCCTTTGTTAGAAAGACCCTGGCGATATGGACCCATGACAGTGTATATCATCCCCACAAACATATTAAACACACTATTAGAGAGAGAATGGCACCTTTATTAGTGTATAGCAAATGGCTGTCACATGACCAAGTTCAGGATAGTTTAGGTAAATCATTACACACCCTTTGACAGAGTGCAGCAAAGAATAGGGGTACATAATATGTGAAGAGATACCAGAGAGGTTAACCCTTGAAATATCATCCCCAGATGTTGATTGCAGATTGTTAAAGGCTGTCTTTTTTACTCCATAAACTATCAACGGAAACGGAGTGTCTCAACAAATTTGTATTTTATTACCATCACTGAGATATATCTGGTTGTATTGATCTGCCAATATGAAATGTTTAGTCTTTTTTTTCCTCTCTTTACAAAGCACATGCAGTAGAAAACCGTCTACCTTCTGTATTTCTACTATTGAATTGTGTCCTTTATTCAGGAGGACAAATCATTAGTTGATCTTTTGCACAGTGAACTAAAAAAACAAAGTTGATCTTTTCTGATGTTACTGACTGTAGGGACTTATTGGGTTTGTCATTATGTGCTTATTCATCCGGATGTACAAGTTTAGATTTTCTTGTGAAGTTTTGGTTAGGGGATTTACAATCGCCAATCTCTGGCAAGTAAAATAGTGCTATGCACAGTTGTTATTATTTGTTTAAGGTATAGAAACGCCGCCCTGCATTTATGCTTTGCTAAAATCACAGGGATATTGTTCATTTGAAGCTCTTTTCATGTTTTCTACTTATTAAATTAAATGTTTTTTTCACCTGATTGATTTGAGTTAATCATTCCTACAGCCTCCCTCATGCTCATTTAACCTAAAACAAATGTAAAAGTTAATAAAACTCTCCCGTATTGTGCTTTTCTGACAAGCTATGGTGTAAGTCATCCTTTAGGTAAGAGGACATGACACAGTATTGACTGCACATGGAGAGGAACATCGTTATCAGGTTCAGAGGCAGTCATGCTCTCTGCCATTACTCATTTATAACAAGGGAGGGCTAACTTGCATGTAGACTTTACATCAGCTTGTGCCTTCCTTATTGTCAGCTGCTAGATCAGCGGCTTATTCTTATAGCAATGAAGGAATATATAGGAAAAACTTTTCCTAGTCCGCTTTATGCACATTTTATTTATTATTATCATTATTACTAACGGAGTATTTGTACTAAATGACAATCTTGCAATATTAAGCTCTGGAATTAAAATATCTAATAGTTTATTTATGTGTAACATTTTCAATCTGAAATCTTATATATGAATTAACTACTGTGTGTTTAATTGCTCTATTATTTCATTTTGTACTTAATGTCACTTATTTAACCCCTTTGGTTGCCAGTAACATCTGTGCTTTAATCACTTTGTCAGAAACGCACAAACACACTCATACTGTGGTTTAACCCCTTGTTTTTCAGTAGAACGCACAGATTTAAAGGGACATGAATCCCAAAAAAATTCTTTCATGATACAGAATACAATTATAAAATAGTTTCCCATTTACTTCTATTATCAAATTCGCTCCGTTCTCATGTTATTCTTTGTTGAAGCGATATCTAGATAGGTAGCATACATATCTGAAGCTCCACATGACAGGAAATAGTGCTGCCATATAGTGCTCTTGTTTATGTATAAAACTACTGCCATATAGTGCGGCAGACACGTGCACACTCCTGAACTTATCTCCCTGCTTTTCAACAAAGCAAAAAACAGACAATTTGATAATATAAATGCATTGCAAAGTTGTTTACAATTGTATGCTCTATCAGATTCATGTTCCTTTAATGTCTTCAAGAAAAGTACATTGATTTCACCCCTGGTGCACACATTGCAACCAAGGTGTTAAATCACTGTTGTGTTAAACCTACCAGAAACATACGGAGCTGAGATTTAAACATCGATAGCTGGTAGCGCACACACAGGGTTAAATTCCTGTGTGTAACACTTTGAATAGAGATTTAACCCCATGAACTGATACTATTGTATAATGTTGCCCCGCTTTGTATAGCTATGGTTCTTGCTTGAAAGGTCTAACCACCAAGGTGGTTGTGAATGCATTAAGAGTGTTTGTTTGGTATCATAGATTTGTTTCAGTATGGGTATTAGTTTTACAAAAGAGTTTTGTTTTCCTGACTAGTGTTGTGTCAAGAAATAATGTTTTATTTATGAAAAGTTTGCATCCCCCCCTCCCCCTGTTTGTAGTCTTTAGTCAAAGCAGTTGTTTTAAAGCCATATATTAACCGTCAAACCTGAGTGCATTCTCGAGACTAATACGGATAAACAAAGACAGTGATTTTAACAATATTGTAAACCCTTGTACGGAATATCTGTGTTGGATACCATGGAAAATGGAACACTAATGGATTTGCAATGCATTTTGGTATGCATGTGCAAACTACAGGCAAGCTTGCTTTTTGCTAAGCTGTTGCTTGAAAACGTTATCACTTCAAACAGCCAGAACATTTTAAAATGTAATCTCTTCTTTCTTACGTAATACAAACAATATTTCTTTTTATGTATTTCTTCATTATTTCCATGATCTGACAGATATTCTGTAATTTACCGCAAATAAGGAAAAACATTAAAAAAAACTCCTAAATTCAATAAAATTTAATAAAAAATATGTTGTTTTAAGGGAGAGTTCCCCAATAAATAAACACAGTGGAATAATTAAGCACTGTGCCAGTTAGTGTGTTATTTATATTATATTCCCTGTGTTCAATGTGGCATTGATATACATTTTTTTACAGACTTTTTTTATTACTCTTGAATATATATTTAAAAAGTAAACATAAGCAATACAATTATTACACATGGCTGAAATGTATATTTTTAAATTAAATGTATTAAAAATAATGACACATTTTACTAATATTGGCAATTGGTTAATATATTTTCTTCAAGAAAAAAGTGCAATTTACCATTGCAAAAATGCAAACTATATTCCACTCCCCTTTTGTAAAATGAAAACCAAAAATATTTCTTTCATAATTCTGATAGAGCACGCACTTTTAAACAACATTACAATTTACATATATTGTCTAATTTGCTTAATTATCTTGATATCCTTTGTTGAAAAGCAGAAATGAACATGGGTAACCCAATAACATGAGGCATATATGTGCAGCCACCAATCAGCAACTCCTGAGACTATCTTGGTATCCTTTTCAACAAAAAATACCAAGAGAACGAAACATGAGTAATTTGGAAAGTTGTTTAAAATTGCATTCTCTGATACATGGAAGAAAAAAAATGGAGTTTCGTGTCCCTTTAAGTGTTTTCAAAGGTTGTGTCTAGGTGCTAACAAAAATGACAGTTTTAAGTATTTTATAAATAAAACACACTCATACATAAAGGCTTTTGAGTTGACTACAAATCTATTGATGATTATAATCTTTTCTTCTTGGAATCTGCACATGTAATCAGAGTTTCAGCTGATTGTATCTGGATAACCATATCTCGACTTCCTTCTAACCAAATTGTCCAGATCCAAAATCTAACATTATTTTTCTTCTGTGCTTTAGAGAAGTTTCTCTTATCATATGGGCAGGAAAAATAATGTAGATTTCCATTTTCAATACAATAGAATATGTTACATACACTTTTGCAATTTTATATTCTGTTTTCATATTTTTTAAAAATGTAGACAACACGCCAATTTAATTTGGGTGTACCTGGTCACTTCGTGGGTTGTTTTTTAATAAAAAAAATAAAATAAAATAGAACAGCCAGCACTGGGTTTGTTTGTTTTTTTGTTTTTAACTAGTTATAAAATGGAAGATAACTATCAATTACACTATAAAGCTGAAGAGGAAATATGATGCAGTCTTTAAAGGGATGTTAAACAGTAAATATGTGCTAGACATAATGATGTATTCAAAGCAAAGATTAGCCTTAGAATATGTAGATGTATTTTTTTACAATTGTTTAAATATTGAAGATATAAGTGTAAAAGGTTCTATAAATTAATGGGCACCTCTGGGTTTGAACTAGTTTTCTATATATCTCTGTCTTCTGCTGTGAACAATTAGGGGAAGATGCAAATCAGGCAATAAAAAATAGATTTTGTAAACAAGGCCGTGGGGAAACCCAGTATGTTCCACTCAGCCTTGTATTCTCAGCAGGAAAGTGAGATAATGAAAAAAACATGGCGGCTCCCATTACTTTATAGAAACTAATTGGATTTTATAAAACAAAAACATACAGGAAAAAGGGACAAAATAAATAATGAAAGTATATTGCACAATTTTTGACTACTTATAATTAAACATTCATATTACATTTCCATACTATTTAAAGTGAATGTAAAGTTGCATGAATGAGTGCCCGATTTTTAAAAATACTATTAAAAACAGGGGCACTTTCATTCATGAAACTTTACATTGCAGCATTTTTTTGTTTTATTTTAAATACTTACCTTTTTCTTTAGCAAACACAGACCGCGATCATCCGCCTGCAGCTCCTCTGTACTTACCTCATCAATGATGAAACCGGCTTTCTCCAATCACGGCATGGTCTCACGAGATGGACGCTCTGGGGTGCACGCCGTGATTGGAGGAAGCCGATTTCGCCATTGCTGAGGTAAGTACAGAGGAGCTGCGGGCGTAGGATCGCGGTCTGTGTTTGCTAAATAAAAGGTAAGTATTTTTAAAAAAAAACAAAAAACGCTGCAATGTAAAGTTTCATGAATGAAGGTGCCCCTATGTTTAACAGTATTTTTAAAGACTGGGCACTAATTCATGAAACTTTATATTCACTTTAATGGAAGTGTTAGCACTTTGGGGGATTATTTATACATAGTCTCCAGAAGTAGATAATGTGTAAGGCCCTTTACCAGTTGTCCTACATACATATTTATTATAATAGCTAGGTAGGTTTATTTTTTGACTATACTTTAAGTATAGACAAATAGTTTTGCTATTAGTATCAGACAGTAAAATGTACAGCTGCAATTGGGTATCCGTCAGCAGTAAAGTTACTGGAACTGAATTGTATTTACTGCTTGATACACAGAACTAGCTTAACCTTCTCTAATTATTTCATTACAAATATATATGTTTAACAGAGACTACAAAATATGTGTTCTCATCATGACAACGTAGAAAGTTTCCTTTATTAAATGGCCAGAAAAGTCAAATTAATGAGAGATGAAACTCCAAATGTTTCTTTCGTGATTCAGACATTACATGCAATTTAAAAAAAAGTTTTTAATTTACTTTTATTATCAAATATGCTTTGTTCTTATGGTATTCTTTGTTGAATATATATATATATATATATATATAGTGTGCACAATTCTAGAGCAGTATATGACAGGAAGCACTGCTGCCACCTATTGCTCTTGCAAATGGATAGCAAAGTAAATTTGATAGTAGAAGTAAATTGGAACATTTTTCAAAATGTTACACACTGTCTGAATCATGAAATATTTTTTTTGTTTTTTATGTCCCTTCAAACTTATAGTTACAAAAAAAAACAATTTACTTTGATTTTTGAAACATTTTTTCTCTTGCTGTCCTTAGTTGAAGAGTAAACCTAGTTAGATTCATAGAAACTCGGGAGTGTGCATGCATCTTTTCCACTCTATGGCAGCAATGTTTGTAACAATGTATAATATTACTACACACATTGTTGCAAATACGGCTTCCATATAGTGTTTAAAGGAATATGAAACCCCCTAAAAATAGTTTGTGATTCAGACAGAGAATACAATGTTAAATAAACTTTCCAATTTACTTCTTTTATCAAATTTGCTTAGTTTCCATGATATTTTGTGTTGAAAAGATACCTAGGTTGGCGTCTGGAACACTACATGGCATGGAATACTGCTGCCATCTAGTGCTCTTGCAAATTAATACAATTCTTTTAAAACTGCTGCCATATAGTGCGCCAGATATAGACTGGCTCTTGAGCTTTCGTCTCTGCTTTCCAACAACAAATAGCAAGAAAATGAAGAAACACTGAGACTAGAAGTACATTAGAAAGTTGTTTAAAATGTCATGCTCTGTCTGAATTACAAAATAACATTGTTGGGTTTCATATTCTTTTTAGACACAAGCATGCTTCTTTATTTAATTGCATTGTCTAATCTGAATAATGAAAGTTATGTTTTGACTTTGGTGTTTCTTTAAACAATAAAGGAATAGCGGTTACTATCTGTGAGCATTACAGTGAGTGTAGCCAGCAAATCAACCATATGTGTATTTAGATGTCAGCCAATAAGCTGAGATTGAGACACCAATAGCTTTCAGCCCTGATTAGTGCTCAAGAGCTGCACAGTATCTAGGTACACAAAGCCCATCACAGAGAAGGTCTACAATGGCTGATATTCTACATGATATGTCTCCTTTGTGAAAGGCAATCAACTAAAAGAGACTGTAGTTTGAGTAACACTGAACTGACAAACAAGCAAGGATGTTTTTCCAGCTATAGTTAATGCTCTTTTTTGCATGCAAATTACTCTTGGGTCTTCCCAAGAGTAAGAAGGGGAAACACATTCCTCAAACGTTCTAGAGCACTGGTTTTCAAACCTGTCCTCAGGCCTCTCTAACATGCCACATTTTGAGGATATCTGAACTGGAGCACAGGTGAAATAGATTAGCATCCTGTTTAATTAAATTGTTCTTTAAAGGGACAGTCTACATCAGAATTTTTATTGTTTTAAAAGATAGATAATCCCTTACCCATTTCCCAGTTTTGCATAACTAACACAGTTATAATAATATACTTTTAACCTCTGTGATTATCTTGTATCTAAGCCTCTGCAAACTGCCCCTTTTTTCAGTTCTTTTGACAGACTTACTGTCTAGCCAATCAGTGCCTGCTCCCAGATAACTTCTCGTGCACGAGCACAGTGTTATCTATATCAAATACATGAACTAACACCCTCTAGTGGTGAAAAACTGTTAAAATGCAGTCTGAAAGAGGTGGGCTTCAAGGTCTAAGAAATTAGCATATGAACCTCCTGGGTTAAGCTTTCAACTAAGAATACCAAGAGAACAAAGCAAAATTGGTGATAAAAGTAAATTGGAAAATTGTTTAAAATTACATGCTCTATCTGAATCATGAAAGTTTATTTTGGCCTAGACTGTCCCTTTAATGATTGTGCTGGTCACTGTCATTTTGTTAGTAAAAAGGCATTGTTTTGTAGTATCTAATGCCCTAGCCGAGGCCAATTAAAGACAGATATGTAGCAGGGCTAAGCTTGTGAAGTCTGCGTTAACTTTCAATTCTCAGAATTAGAAAACCCATAATTTTTTAATTTAACTGGAGAATAGTATTGTTTGTTGTTTGTTTGTTTGGTTTAATTCTACCAATTACAAACATGCAAGTGATGTTAGTCTTTTACAAATGAGCAATGTTCAAGTGGTTTTGTGTCATTAGCGGAACAAATAAAACTCTTTCTGGTTGGGTGCATGGAACGAAACTACAGTGTGTGGGAGGATTATCAGTCAGTTAGTCTGATTGGTTTATTGGCAGAGAATTAGACTTTAACCAGATTTTCCCATGTCAGAGGGTATGTATAAAACCCCCAGAAGATTTAGCAAATTTATTACTTGGAATGACAGCAAGTTGCAGAGAAACCATCAAAGTGAGCCTGTTATTAATTGGCAATTCATTGACCTAATTCCTTCAACCAGTAAAGTATTTTAAGTTTCAAATTATTCTTTGAAAGTTGTGGGAGGTCTGTGAATTTTGTCAGCTAAACTGTAATTATTTAACACAATTCAATTTATAATTAAAACGTACTCCTGCATTTTGTTCAAAATTAAAAGATTATCAGTTTAAAAGAAGTTGAACTGAGGCAATAAATAACAATATATTTTTCTTTCTGTTTTAAAGGTATTTTGAACAAACTTTTTAGGTTGTTGGTAATTGTTTAGAATGTAAACTAAGATGAATGGTTTTTGATGTGAAATGCTATATCATTGTACTGTTTATTTAAAACAAGTGAAATTGTTTTGAAAACATTTATTTGGAAACTACTTATAGATAAAAATTACTTATAAAATGTAAAAACATAAAAATCCTGTTATTGCATAAATGGTATTTATCATCCCTAGAATTTAATACATATTCAGATAGGGTTTCAGAGATTCAAAGGTATGGTTATTTTAAATCTATAGCAAAAACTTCTGTTTTGAGTGATGTGACGTAATTAAAATAAAAACAACTATGATATAGCCTCTATTTGTTCTCTTGTGAATTACCATTCACTTGAACTTTCAGTATCAACCAAGCCATGTAACAATATCAACGTCTTTGAATTGTCAAAAGGATTTAATTCTGCAAACCGAACAGCAACAAAATAAAAATCAAAACATTATACAAAATACTTTTACAACAAAGTTTAAATTCTGAGTCTTACACCAGCAAGTGCAACCTCTGTGCAGAATTACTTGATATCTCTTAAGACCATAATGATTTCACATATGATCTGATCAATGTCATCACTGATTTAATGGCATAGTCATCATATGTAGTCATTCAGTGACAGGTTTGAATTAAAAGCTGAATATAGTTGGTAAGCCATATGTATTATGTGAAAAGTAAATAAAGAAAAAATAACAACAAAATAGTAAACATTTCTATGTAAAATGTTTTCTGTGAAGAGCATATTGTAGCAAGATGCTTATTGACGAGTTAAGATTCTAGGATCTTTGACATCCTTCAGTTAATTACCATCTATGTGTAATTATTATTTTGATTAATAGATTTGTCATTATAATTATTCAAAATCCTGTAAGTACTAATTATTAACTTATTGCACTGTCATAAAACTGGCTCCTGTGTTAAAGGGATAGTCTAGTCAAAAATAAACTTTCGTGATTCAGATAGGGCATGCAATTTTAAACAACTTTCCAAATTTGCTTTTGTCATCAAATTTGCTTTGTTCTGTTAGTATTAGTTGAAAGCTAAACCTAGGTAGGCTCATATGCTAATTTCTAAGCCCTTGAAGGCGGCCTCTTATCTATCACATGCTTTTTTATTTGCTTTATCAACAGGGGAGTGCTAGTTCATGTGAGCCATATCTATACTATAATTGCGTTTGTAACAAATCCGCCGGTGTTGCCAGTTGCGCACGCATCCTCAAAGGAATGTTGGCAGCGCGAGGCAGCCAACGGAATGTTGGCTGTGCGCACAGCCAAAAGAATTCACCATTCCGAAAATGGCAGGGTGGTAAAAGAATCCACCGATTCTTTCACCACCCTGCCATTTTCGGAATCCACCGGGATGCAGCGAAGGCAAACGGAGCATTACAAAAAAAAAAAAAAAAAAAACTAACCGCCCGCAATAACTATAAAAAAAAACTAACCCTCCGCAATAAGTAATAATAAAAAAAAATGGCCGCAATAAATATTTTAAAGAACACGGACCGCCCATATGAATTATTACGAAAAAATTAAAACTAACCTCACGCACGAAAAAAAACCAATAAAATTATTAACCCCTAAATCCGCCAACCAAGACATTGCAAACTACCTAATACATATATTAACCCCTAATCCGCCAACCCCCCCAACGCATTAAACCTAATTTACCTATTAACTCCTAAACCGCCAACCCCCACAACGTAAAAAACTAATTTAATGAGTAAGCCCCCTACATAAAAAATACTACATTACAATTAAAATAAAAAAAATTACATTACATTAATCTAAAATTGCAGAAAATAAAAAAGGCTAACATTACAAAAAATAATAAACACTATTCAAAAAATAAATAATCCTAATCCCTATGAAAATAAAAACACCCCCTAATCTAAGAATAAACTACCAATACCCCTTAAAATGGCTTTTTGTAGGGCATTGCCCTAAAGAAATCAGCTATTTTACATTAAAAATAAACAAAGTCCCCCCCTAACAGCAAAACCCCCCACCCACGAAACCTCCCAAAAAAAAAAAAAAAACTAACACTAATAAACTTAAACTACCCATTGCCCCTAAATGGGCATTTGTATCGGTATTGCCCTTAACAGGGCATTCAGCTCGTTTTCACTGCCCTTAAAAGGGCATTCGGCTCTTTTTGAAATTGCCCAATGAACCCTAATCTAAAAAAAAAAAAAAAAAAAAAACTAACACTAAATCCCCAAATAGGTACTCACGGTTTCAGAACTCCGGCGGAGAAGGTCTTCTTCTAGGCGGTTCCATCATCTTCATCCACAACGAAGGCTCAGAGCGGTCTTCCCAGATGTGGCGATCCTTGGCGGTGGTCATCTGTGGTGGGCGGGGGGTTTTACTGTTAGGGGGGACTTTGTTTATTTTTAATGTAAAAGAGCTGATTTATTTAGGGCACTGCCCTACAAAAAGCCCTTTAAGGGCTATTGGTAGTTTAGTATTACATTAGGGGGTGTTTTTATTTTGGATTTTTTATTTTTATAGGGGTATTAGTTTAGGTTTAATTTTATTATTTTGGATAGCTTTGTTTATTTTTTTTCTGTATTTTTACTTTTTTATTTTTTGTAGCTTGGGGGGTGCATTATTAATACATAGACTGCCCTCTAGGCAGGCTTATCAACTAGTAGATAACATACAACGCTCGGAGAGTTATTTAAGAGTTAGCACAACACAGCACTAATTGGCTAAAATACAAGTCAATAGATAATAATAAATAAAAAATCATGTGAACAGGGGGCTGTCAGAAGAGGCTTAGATACAAGGTAATCACAGAGGTTAAAAAGTATATTAATATAACTGTGTTGGTTATGCAAACCTAGGGAATGGTGGGTAATAAAGGGATTATCTATCTTTTAAAACAATACAAATTCTAGTGTAGACTGTCCCTTTACTGTTTGGACTGAATTGCTAAATATTATCTATAGAAATACAACAACTGTATCTACCTGATCTCTTAATGAATTGATTATTTCTCTTGTAAGGTGTATCCAGTCCACGGATTCATCCTTTACTTGTGGGATATTCTCCTTCCCTACAGGAAGTGGCAAAGAGAGCACACAGCAGAGCTGTCCATATAGCTCCCCCTCTAGCTCCACCCCCCAGTCATTCTCTTTGCCGGCTCTAAGCACTTGGTACCAGTTTGTACTATTTACTCTCTAGCAGAAAAGTGATGAAGATTTCTGCTGAGAGGAAAATGATTTTAGCAAGTTGTAACTAAAATCCACTGCTGTTCCCACACAGGACTGAGGCGTACCAGAAAACTTCAGTTGGGGGGAACAGTTTGCAGGGTGAACTGCAATAAGGTATGTTCAGTCATTTATTTCTAGACAAGACTAAGATAATGCTAGAAGAGACTGACAATATCCCCATGAGGGGAGGGTAAGCTATGTTCAGAGACTTAGTAAGGAATTGAATGCTTACATAATGGCTAATTATGCTGGTTGACACTAATTCAGGGCAATCAATTGTTTTTTTTTAGGAAAAAAGACACTTTGAAAGTCCTTTTGGGTTCTTTCTGGGGTTATTACCCACAGGGCTATTTTTTATTCACTTTGGAGTGATTTCTTCGGCCTCACAGCTCCGGAGTAGAGTGGGAAGGGCCTAATTTTGCACCTCAGATGCGCAGTTAGAATTGCATAGAAGTTCATGCTGCTTCACATGGAGGGTCCTGCTGCTGTTTGAGGGCCTATAGGAAGCTATATTCCCCCAAATCTGGTCCCTAAGGGCAGGTAGTAATTTTAACCGGGTGTTGGCTTTAGGCTGCTCCGGTTTGGGCATTAAGGGGTTAATCGTTTTGCTACTAGTGGTGCAATCTTACTAAGGCTTTAGGTACATACTGTGAAAATTTCAAAAGGATTACTGCATTTTTCACTGTTTTGCAAAATTGTGTGCCTTTTTTATCTCTTAAAGGCACAGTAACGTTTTTTTCAAATTGTGTTTTTATTTGATTAAAGTGATTTCCAAGCCTGTTTGTGTATACTATTAGTCTGTTAAACATGTCTGACACCAAGGAAAATCCTTGTTCAATGTGTTTAGAAGCCATGGTGGAACCCCCTCTCAGAATGTGTCCCACTTGTACTGATATGTCTATACACTTTAAAGATCATATTGTTGCACTTAAGAATGTGGCCCAAGATGATTCTCAGACTGAAGGTAACGAGGGTAGCCCGTCTGCCTCTCCCCAATTGTCACAACCAGTTACGCCCGCTCAAGCGACGCCTAGTACTTCTAGTGATTATGAGCATTCTGACGCTTTGGTAGCTGTATCCAATATACCCTTACAACGCTCTGAAGTGGGAGCGAGGGATTTGATGTCTGAGGGAGAAGTCTCTGATTCAGGAAGGGTTCCTCCTCAGACAGATTCAGATTGTGACAAAACCAATCTCGCCACTGTACATTGGAGGGCCTGTTATGGAACATTCTTTGGGCTGGAGGTACATGGGCTTAAGGATACCCAGAGACTGCATGGAAATATGGAATTTTATATGCTGGACACCCCATGTACTTTCATACCTCTGTCTTATGTCTATGTCACCCTGTATCCATAAATACAGGATGGGTACAGGGTGTGAGTGCCCCTTGTGGGAGCAATTGTGACTCTATAAGCAAAGTGGGCATAAAAGACTTTATAGCTAATAAGAACTGTTCCTATATTCTGTAATAAGATGTATTCTATGTATGTTTAAGATCTGATTGTGTCTCAGGAGTCTGTCTGGGTAAACTGATTGTGTCCTTGTGTGATTATGTTAACTAGACTGCCCAACATCAGATTGTCTGAGTAAACGTTCTTCCCTAGTTAATTAACTTAATATGTTAATCTGTTTTACCTGTGAATAGACAATTGTTTGATGCATTGTTCATATGTTTGCTTTACTGTTAAACCAATGCCCTTTGTAACCTGAAGCGAGGGTGTATAAATCTGTGTGCTGCCTTCAAATAAAGCAGATATTCTGTTTAAACCTGAAAACTGGCTGGTTTGTGAATTGCTGATTCCCTATGCAGGACGTTGTTCCCGGGTATTAACCCTTGGTACACTGTTGGTACCGTAACATTGGTGGCAGCGACGGAATGAACCTTATCGCCCAGAAGAGCAACTACACAAGCCAGTAACCTCAGGAAGAGGGGGATTATTACAATACTGACTAAGATGGAAAAGAGAAAAGTAAATTTTGCAGCTTTTAAAACTTCCTGGAAACAGAAGGAGAGATTGATGGGTACCTTGCGGATTTTGAGAGGCAATGTGCACTACACAAGGTACCCGCAGAGGACTGGGTCACGATATTATCTGGAAAATTATCCGGCCGGGCCAGAGAGGCTTTTCGGGCCATTCCAGATGAGGAAGTCAGGGATTATAATACTGTAAAAGAGGCTCTGCTCTCCAGGTATGCAGTTACACCGGAGGCATACCGGAGACGGTTCAGAGACACTGTTAAATTAGCTGGAGATTCCTACCTTGAGTGGGCATGTAAGGTGCACCGCACAGCAGCTCACTGGATAGCGGGGTGCCAAGCCATATCTGGGGAAGAGGTGCTGCAGCTATTCCTGTTGGAACATTGCTTCGACAAATTACCCGCAGGAGTTCGAGAGTGGGTTCGGGACCGTAAACCCTCCACCCTGCAGGAAGCGGCTCGCTTGGCAGATGAGTATACGGATGCCCGCAAACTGGACATTGCTACCACTAAGCCCCCTGCTAGAGTGGAGTACAGACCCCCAGTCACCCCAGCAGCTGCCAGTTACCAAACCCCGGCGCACCGCTATACCACACGGCCTCCGGCCACGAACTACCCTCAGAGAGCCCTGTTCAATTCGCGGGGCTACTCACAACCTATTCGGTGCTTTAGATGTAAGCAACTAGGGCACAAAAGACCAGAGTGTCCCCTAAACGCAGCGAACCAAGCGCAGTCCTGGAGAAGACCCGCCGGCGGAATCCCACGTAATCCTCAGCCTGCGGCCCGCTACGTAGAGGCGCAAGAATGCTGGAGCATCCTACATGAGACAGACCTTGTGCAAGCTGCCCACCGGAATAACCGGCAACTGGTTAAAGTGAATGGGAAGAAGGTCAGTGGTCTACGGGATACTGGTGCTACCATGACCTTGCTTCAAAAGAACTTGGTGTCTGAGAAACAGTACACTGGAGACACTGTGGCTGTGAGGGTAGCAGGGGGCGATGTGTTCAGCCTACCTGTTGCCAGGGTACATTTGGATTGGGGAGTGGGCGCTAGACCTGTGAATGTGGGGGTCAAGAAGGACTTACCTGCTGATGTTCTTCTTGGAAATGACTTGGCCCCCCTTGTTTCTGCCTACGCTCCTATGGGTCCCGCTGATGTTAACTCTGTGACTACCCGTGCCCAGATCCGTGCAGCAGAGACTGACCCACCTGCTGCTAAGCCCCAGGACGCTGAGCTCAGTAAATCTCTATCCGCTATTGATATGTGGAGGTCCCGTTACAATGCGCTGATGAAGGAGAAGAGGAGCGCAGAGGAAAAAGCACGTTTAGAACAGGAATCTCTGCTAGACAAGCTGCACCGACAGACTGCAGAAAACACCAGCTTGAGAGTGGAACATGAAACATTAAAGACAAACTTAGTGACACTGGAGGAGAAGCTGACGCTGGCTCATAGTGAGGTGCAGCAACTCAAGGGCACCCTATGTCAGTATGAAGGGATTGTGGATACCTATAAAGAGCAGGTACAGAAAACTCGTAAAGAAGCTGATGGGATTTTGAAGGACTGTTTGGCCCTGGTCTGGGCACTGAGGAATTTGAACCCTTGTTTGTATGGACAGGAATTCTCTCTCATAACGGGAATACAGATGGATTGTCCCAGCAAACTGACATGCCTACCAGGCGCTCTGGTGGTATATGCCACAGTATATACCCTGGACAGCCGAGCATGACAAACCAGAGGGAGAGGAGTTTGATGGTCCTGTCCCCCAGCAACACGGCTGTTTAGCCAAAGGGGAGACGATTGGTCTCCCCCTCCAGCAGCACAGCTATGTATCCGAAGGGGAGACAGTCGGTCTTCCCCTCCAGCAACCAGGCTCCCACCAGGCTACTTCCATGGTAGTGCTGGCGCCCGGGCAGAGTACAGCTGGTCTCTGCCCACCTCGCAACCCACCAATTCAGCGTACCAGTCCCCCACACAGCTGTGGTGAGGCACCTGGACATGGACAAGTTTTCCCCGTACTCAGGTGTAGTAACCATTTATTGTGGGTGGGCTGTACTACTAATTGTGTTTTATGGGTGGGTTGCTGGACTAACCAGGGCACTGACCGGCAGGAGGTCAGATACCCTGTTAGTCTGTTTGGAAAAGGGGAGAGATGTGACAAAACCAATCTCGCCACTGTACATTGGAGGGCCTGTTATGGAACATTCTTTGGGCTGGAGGTACATGGGCTTAAGGATACCCAGAGACTGCATGGAAATATGGAATTTTATATGCTGGACACCCCATGTACTTTCATACCTCTGTCTTATGTCTATGTCACCCTGTATCCATAAATACAGGATGGGTACAGGGTGTGAGTGCCCCTTGTGGGAGCAATTGTGACTCTATAAGCAAAGTGGGCATAAAAGACTTTATAGCTAATAAGAACTGTTCCTATATTCTGTAATAAGATGTATTCTATGTATGTTTAAGATCTGATTGTGTCTCAGGAGTCTGTCTGGGTAAACTGATTGTGTCCTTGTGTGATTATGTTAACTAGACTGCCCAACATCAGATTGTCTGAGTAAACGTTCTTCCCTAGTTAATTAACTTAATATGTTAATCTGTTTTACCTGTGAATAGACAATTGTTTGATGCATTGTTCATATGTTTGCTTTACTGTTAAACCAATGCCCTTTGTAACCTGAAGCGAGGGTGTATAAATCTGTGTGCTGCCTTCAAATAAAGCAGATATTCTGTTTAAACCTGAAAACTGGCTGGTTTGTGAATTGCTGATTCCCTATGCAGGACGTTGTTCCCGGGTATTAACCCTTGGTACACTGTTGGTACCGTAACACAGATACATTGGCTTTTAAATTTAAACTAGAACACCTCTGTGTTTTGCTCAAGGAGGTATTAGCTACTCTGGATGACTGCGACCCTTTGGTGGTCCTAGAGAAATTGTGTAAAATGGACAAGTACCTAGAGGTCCCATTTTACACTGATGCGTTTCCGGTCCCTAAGAGGATTGCGGATATCGTTACTAGGGAGTGGGATAGACCAGGTGTCCCCTTTGTTCCCCCTCCTGTCTTTAAGAAAATGTTCCCCATATCTGACCCCATGCGGGACTCGTGGCAGACGGTCCCTAAGGTGGAGGGGGCTGTTTCTTCACTTGCTATACGCACAACCATACCAATTGAAAACAGTTGTGCTTTTAAAGACCCTATGGATAAAAAATTAGAGGGTTTACTTAAGAAAATTTTTGTTCAACAAGGTTTTCTTCTCCAACCTATTGCCTGCATTATTCCTGTAACTACTGCAGCTGCTTTCTGGTTTGAGGCGCTGGAAGACTCGCTCCAGACGGAGACCACATATGAGGAAATTATGGATAGAATTAAGGCTCTAAAGCTAGCTAATTCTTTTATCACTGACGCCGCTTTCCAAATAGCTAAGTTAGCGGCAAAAAATTCAGGTTTCGCCATTTTGGCGCGCAGGGCGCTATGGCTAAAGTCCTGGTCGGCCGATGTGTCGTCTAAATCCAAGCTTTTGAACATCCCTTTCAAAGGAAAGACCCTCTTCGGGCCTGAATTGAAAGAGATTATTTCAGAAATCACCGGGGGAAAAGGCCATGCTCTCCCTCAGGACAAGCCCTTTAAGACAAAGAACAAAGCTAATTTTCGTTCCTTTCGTAATTTCAGGAGCGGCCCCGCTTCATCCACTCCGGCTGCAAAGCAGGAGGGTAACGCTTCACAGCCCAAGGCAACCTGGAAAACTTACCAGGGCTGGAATAAGGGTAAACAGGCCAAAAAGCCTGCAGCTGCCACCAAGACAGCATGAAGGGGTAGCCCCCGATTCGGGACCGGATCTAGTAGGGGGCAGACTCTCTCTCTTTGCTCAGGCCTGGGCAAGAGATGTACACGATCCTTGGGCATTAGAGATTGTATCCCAGGGATATCTTCTAGAATTCAAGGACTCTCCTCCAAGGGGAAGGTTCCACACTTCTCGTCTGTCTACAGATCAGACAAAGAAAGAGGCGTTTTTACACTGTGTAGAAGATCTACATACAATGGGAGTGATCCACCCAGTTCCAATTGCGGAACAAGGGTTGGGTTTTACTCAACCACTGTTTGTGGTTCCCAAAAAAGAGGGAACTTTCAGACCCATCCTGGATCTAAAAATTCTAAACAGATTCCTCAGAGTCCCATCATTCAAAATGGAGACCATTCGGACAATCTTACCAATGATCCAGGAAGGTCAATATATGACTACCGTGGATCTAAAGGATGCATACCTACACATTCCTATCCACAAAGATCATCACCAGTTTCTCAGGTTCGCTTTTCTGGACATGCATTACCAGTTTGTGGCTCTTCCCTTCGGCTTAGCCACTGCTCCCAGAATTTTCACAAAGGTGCTAGGGTCCCTCCTGGCAGTTCTAAGACCGCGGGGCATAGCAGTGGCGCCTTACCTAGACGACATCTTAATTCAGGCGCCGTCTTTCCAAAGAGCCAAGTCTCACACAGAGATTGTATTGGCCTTTCTGAGGTCTCATGGGTGGAAGGTGAACATCAAAAAGAGTTCTCTTTACCCTCTCACAAGGGTTCCCTTCCTAGGGACTCTAATAGACTCGGTAGAAATGAAAATATTTCTGACGGAGCTCAGAAAATTAAAACTCTTAACTACTTGCCGAGCTCTTCATTCCATTCCCCGGCCATCTGTAGCTCAGTGCATGGATACAATCGGATTAATGGTATCAGCAATGGACATAGTCCCTTTTGCTCGGATACACCTCAGACCACTGCAAATATGCATGCTCAAACAGTGGAATGGGGATTATGCAGATTTGTCTCCTCAAATTCAGTTGGACCAGGAGACCAGAGATTCTCTTCTCTGGTGGTTGTCTCAGGATCACCTGTCTCAGGGTATATGTTTCCGCAGGCCAGAGTGGATCATTGTAACGACCAACGCCAGTCTGTTAGGCTGGGGTGCAGTCTGGGACCCCCTGAAAGCTCAGGGTTTATGGTCTCGGGAAGAAACTCTTCTCCCGATAAACATTCTGGAACTGAGGGCGATATTCAACGCTCTTAAGGCATGGCCTCAACTAGCTGCGGCCAAATTCATCAGATTTCAGTCGGACAACATCACGACTGTAGCTTACGTCAATCATCAGGGGGGAACAAAGAGTTCCCTAGCGATGACGGAAGTAACCAAAATAATCAGGTGGGCGGAGGATCACTCCTGCCATCTCTCAGCAATTCACATCCCAAGGAGTAGACAACTGGGAGGCGGATTTTCTAAATCGTCAGACTTTTCACCCGGGGGAGTGGGAACTCCACCCGGAGGTATTTGCCCAGCTGACTCAGCTATGGGGCACTCCAGAGTTGGATCTGATGGCGTCCCGTCAGAACACCAAACCTCCTCTCTACGGGTCCAGGTCCCAGGATCCCAAGGTGGTATTGATAGATGCTCTAGCAGCGCCTTGGTCCTTCAATCTGGCTTATGTTTTTCCACCGTTTCCTCTTCTCCCTCGTCTGATCGCCAGAATCAAGCAGGAGAAGGCTTCGGTGATTCTTATAACGCCTGCGTGGCCACACAGGACTTGGTATGCAGACCTAGTGGACATGTCATCTGTCCCACCATGGACACTGCCAATGAGGCAGGATCTTCTAATACAGGGTCCGTTCAAGCATCCAAATCTAATTTCTCTGTGTCTGACTGCTTGGAGATTGAACGCTTAATTCTATCAAAGCGTGGTTTCTCTGAGTCAGTTATAGATACTCTGATTCAGGCTAGAAAGCCTGTCACCAGGAAAATCTACCATAAGATATGGCGGAAATATCTTTGTTGGTGTGAATCCAAGGGTTACTCATGGAGTAAGATTAGGATTCCCAGGATATTGTCTTTCCTCCAAGAAGGATTGGAGAAAGGATTGTCAGCTAGTTCCTTAAAACGACAGATATCTGCTCTGTCTATCCTTTTGCACAAGCGTCTGGCAGAGGTACCAGACGTTCAAGCGTTTACTCAGGCTTTAGTCAGAATCAAGCCTGTTTATAAACTCGTGGCTCCGCCATGGAGTCTAAATCTAGTTCTTTCAGTTCTTCAAGGGGTTCCGTTCGAACCTTTACATTCCATAGATATTAAGTTGTTATCTTGGAAAGTTTTGTTTTTGGTAGCTATCTCTTCTGCTCGAAGAGTCTCAGGATTATCTGCCTTGCAGTGTGATTCACCTTACCTGGTGTTCCACGCAGATAAGGTAGTTTTGCGTACCAAACCTGGTTTTCTTCCTAAAGTTGTTTCTAACAACAATATTAACCAGGAAATAGTTGTTCCTTCTCTGTGCCCTAATCCTTCTTCGAAGAAGGAACGTCTGTTACACGATCTTGATGTAGTTTGTGCTTTAAAGTTCTATTTACAAGCAACTAAGGATTTCAGACAAACATCTTCCTTGTTTGTTATCTATTCTGGTAAGAGGAGAGGTCAGAAAGCGACTGCTACCTCTCTTTCCTTTTGGCTGAAAAGCATCATCCGTTTGGCCTATGAGACTGCTGGCCAGCAGCCTACTGAAACTATTACTGCTCATTCTACCAGAGCAGTGGCTTCCACATGGGCTTTTAAAAATGAGGCTTCTGTTGAACAGATTTGTAAGGCAGCGACTTGGTCTTCACTGCATACTTTTTCCAAATTTTCCAAATTCGATACTTTTGCTTCTTCGGAGGCTATTTTTGGGAGAAAGGTTTTGCAAGCAGTGGTGCCTTTTGTTTAAGGTACCTGTCTTGTTCCCTCCCTTCATCCGTGTCCTAAAGCTTTGGTATTGGTATCCCACAAGTAAAGGATGAATCCGTGGACTGGATACACCTTACAAGAGAAAACAGAATTTATGCTTACCTGATAAATTACTTTCTCTTGTGGTGTATCCAGTCCACGGCCCGCCCTGGCAATTGAGTCAGGTAAAAAAAAATTGTTTAAACTACAGTCACCACTGCACCCTATGGTTTCTCCTTTTTCTTCCTAACCTTTGGTCGAATGACTGGGGGGTGGAGCTAGAGGGGGAGCTCTGCTGTGTGCTCTCTTTGCCACTTCCTGTAGGGAAGGAGAATATCCCACAAGTAAAGGATGAATCTGTGGACTGGATACACCACAAGAGAAAGTAATTTATCAAGTAAGCATAAATTCTGTTTTCTTAATTAAAAAAATAATTATATATATACATAAATTATAAAATATTTCCATATGAGATAGGTAAATTAAAGTGTTCACTATGTTAATGGACAAAATCCAATAGAAATGGACTAATGGAATTAATTGTAACATTATTAAGTCCATTTGTGATTAAAAAATACTTAAAGGGATATGAAACCCAAAATATTTATTTTATGCTTCAGATAGAGCATCTGATTGTTAACTATTTTCTAATTTACTTTTTTTAATGAATTTTTCTTCTTTCTCTTGGTATCTTTTGTTAAAAACAAGCAGGCATGTATGCTTAGGAGCCAGCCCATTTCTGGAACATTATATGGCAGTAGTTTTGCAAAAATGTTATCCATTTACAAGAGCACTAGATAACAGCACTATTTACTGCCATATAGTGTTCCACATGTCTACCTATCTCTTCAACACAGAATATGATGGAAACTAAGCAAAATTGATAATAGAGGTAAATTGGAAACTTTTTGTTAAAATTGAAATTTTTGGAGGTTCCATATCCCTCTAACAGGATTAGTTAGCTCGATACTTTTTATTATATTTCATTATAAACAATAGAATATCCTGGTTGTCTGTACATTTGATTGTTAAAATACAGGAAATAACTTGTAGTTAATAAAATAATTATTTTTTTTGCTACAAAGAACACATACTGTAGCTATAAATGATGATGATTAATAAAATAATATTCAATAGTAATATAAAAGTTATCACTGTTTCAGCGGCATACACACATATGCTTCGTGTGACTAGTGGTCAGGATGCAAACACCATGCTATCAGTGGTGTGCATTACGTCAGTGAAGAGTTAATTTGTGTCATAAAAGTCACTGCTGACTCTCTGAGAAGGTGTTTGAGCGCAGGTACATAGGGCACTCATAGGATATGTGCATCTGCCTCTGAAAACCAGTGATAGCATTTACTAGTATTTTTGTTAATGGAAGTATATTTCAAAAATGATCTTGTTTAATACTTAAATGCACATTATCCAACATATCATGTATAATATATATCCAGAAATAAAATAAGGCATTTACTTGCATTACATTACAAGATATTTCATATGTGTTAAAATAATGAGTAATTCATTATGTTAATATTATTTTATGCTGGAATATGTCAATATTTTGTGTTAAAATGCTAATAAGCATAATTCATATGCTAAAATTGTCCTGCAAAGTATTCCTTTATCAGCTCTGGATCTTTTGCTGCTGATATTCTTTTATGTATCTTTAACGCTTCATATCCTTTGCCATTTTATACCCCCCCCCCTTTGTATTTTGCATCAGTAATGTTATCTGTGACTTATTATTATTATTAGATACAGTTTAAAACTATTTCTTAGTGTGTGTTTTTTTCTGTTGGTTACAAGGCGCAACAACACATGGCACCAGTTTGGCTAAACATATGAATAAAAAAAGAAAATTCTCTATAGCTTCTTATAACTAATATTCCTTCCTTTTGTGCTGTCATGTGTTGCCGTATTGAATAAAAACTAACATTTGGTTATACCTGTTGTGGCAGAAAGATGTGAGAGCCCTGCTGGAAAATCAGAGCTTACAATCTAAGTAGTGCTTATAGGAGGGTCCGTTATTGTAGGTGTCTGCTCATGAAAAATAAACACTATGTAAGAGTACTAGTGAATCTGTTCGGTTTAGGAGGGCATGGTTTTTAATAGCTAATGTCTGCCCAATTCTAATCCATCGGAATTCCTATATGAAAACATAATTGTTTGGCTTGCTTTTCAAAGCTATTTTATTCTAGTAGAGGATACCCAATCTAAGTTACTGCAGTCACTCAAATTTTCAGCTAAAATTCCAGATTTTTAGACCTTTGTTCAGGCTTTGATCAGAATTCAACCAGTTATTTGTACAGTTTCCCCTCCTTGAAATCTTAAAGGGACACTCAAGTCAAAATTAAACTTTCATGATTTAGACAGAGCACACAACTCCTACTGAGCATGTGCAAGAATTCACAGAATATACGTATATGCATTTGTGATTGGCTGATGGCTGTCACATGATACAGGAGGAATGGAAATAGAAATAACTTTTAAATTTGTCAGAAAAAAATCTACTCATTTGAAGTTCAGACTATGGGGCCGAATGATCAAAGTGCGAGCGGACATGATCTGCTGTAGCGGCTCAAGTCTGCCGCACATTGATAAATACCGACAGCATACACTGTTGGCATTTATCATTGCACAAGTATTTCTTGTGAAATGCTTGTGCAATGCAATCGTCCGCTAGCAGGGGGTGTCAATCAACCCGATCGTATGCGATCAGGTGGATTGCTGTCTGCCACCTCAGAGGTGGCGGACGAGTTAAGGAGCAGCGGTCTTAAGACCGCTGCTTCTTAGTTCCTGTTTCCGGTGAGCCATACGTGGCTTGATAAATCAGCCCCTAGGTTCTTTTGCATTGTTTTGTTATCAGGCATTTGTTGTTTTTTGCCAGAATTGTCTCTAATCGTCACTGAAGCAAAATATTTGTGTTTTTTTCTGGAATACTACTGTTGAAATGTCCCCTGTACAAGGTATATATGGTGTTAATGCGCACTAAAGTCAAAACGAAACTTTCAGAATTCAGATTTAGCAGGCGGTTAAAAAAAAACAAAATTTCCACTTTATTTCCTTTATGAATTTGTTTTTGTTGATTGTTATTTTTGTGTAACGTGTCCCTTTTAATGCATTTAAAAGCAGGTTATCTATTGAATTAAAGGGTACTTTAAATGTAAGCCCTGCAAAAAGCCATGCAAAGCATTTTGCATGGGATTTCTGATTGTTTGGATTGGGTATCTACATATGTTATTCATTAAATTGGATACAGAGAACTAAATCAGATTAACATTTTATTGCTGTAAATCTGCATCATCTTCAGTTTGCAAATCAAGTGATCCCAATTGATTGTTTAGGGTATAATTATTTTCTTTAAGTGCGTCTGTTGTGATAGCTTGTGGGTTGAGGAATTAAATATTGCAAGTCATCAACAACTATACAAACATTTAGTCAATATGTTACGTTTGCCTCTGGAGAAAATCTACATCTTTGTAGTTAATACGATGTGGTTAAAAATACATTGTTTTGGTTACAGTAAATGTTCCTGACCATGATTTTTCTTTTTATTGAAGCCCTTAAAGTCATTTTTGGCTTTTTTGAGGTTAGGACGAGCTGACACCAGCTGAACTTCTACTTTAGAAACATTTCTTTAATCACAAGCTTTTCCATATCATTTTTCAGTTCTAAAGCATTTTTATACTTTTTATAGAAAAGTAATGGAAATGAAAATTAATTTTGGTTGTGTGCTTAATTTTTGCAGATGAACCATTGTCATCTTAAACCAACAACAGGGTTACCTAAAATCATACAACATTTTTATCTTTATAATGTTTCATATCCTACCATATATTACACAAATATATTTCTACCTTATACATTCTCATTTACAAAGCATGAGATCTGTAGGTCACTATGGGGTCCCTCTAGTGACTTGTAGTTAGCATAATAATATTTTTGTTTACAAAGAGGAATTATAAATAGAATAGCAAGGGAAAAGGTTTCCATGAGACAGACCACGGTCTGGCGAGTTAAGGAGAGATTTCACAGTTCACTCAGGCTTTATTTTCAAGTTGCTGTTTATAATTGGCATTAAAGGGACAGTCTACACCAAAATTGTCATTGTTTAAGTAGATAGATAATGCCTTTACTACCCATTCCCAAGTTTTGCACAACCAACATTGTTATATTAATATACTTTATAACATTTACAGCTCTAAATTTCTGCCTGTTTCTAATTCACTACAGACAGCCTCTTATCACATGCTTTCTCACAGGAGACTGCTAGTTCATGTGGGCCATATAGATGCCATTGTACTCTCTACCATGGAGTTATTTATGAGTAATTGACTAAGATGCAAGTCAATAAATAATAAAAAGTCATGTGATCAGGGGGCTGTCAGAAGATGCTTAGATACAAGGTAATCACAGAGGTAAAACGTATATTATTATAACCATGTTGACTGCAAAACTGGGAAATGGGTGATAAAGGGATTATCTATCTTTTTAAACAATAAAAAAAAAAAATCGGTCTTGCATGTAAAAACAAAAGCAATTAATAGAGATAAGTTAAAAGCACAAAATAAATACATTTTAAAATACCATCTTTTAGGCACAATAAAAAAACAAACATTTTTACTGTTCTTTCAAGTAAGTAACCCATTTAAAGTGAAGGTAAACTTACCATGTTTGCGATCCACAGTAACATTGTTCTCCAAAAAAAAATATAAGTTTCATTCATGGTTTTTTATAAATTTCACTCTAAACAAAGTTATAGCCGTAAACCATATATTCAATTTTCATCACATAAATCAGCAGCGTTTTTTAAAAAAAAATTTCCTCCCTAGGTCACGTTTTTTAAATAACCTATTGAAATCCTGGCCGTTAGGCGGCCGTTGACCTACGTCACCCGCCCACATCTTAGCCTGCGCATGCTCAACTATTTTCATGCTCAACAATAGTGTCTGGAGCGCGCTCCCGTTTGGCGCATGCGCATTGGATTACTTAGCCGAAAAACAGCATCTGCTGTCACGGACGGCTCAAACTACTGAAAAGCGCTTCTAATTCACAAAAACATAGTACTCAATGAACACATTATTGTTATTCATAGAGTACTATGTTTCTAGCGCATTGGAGACACCGGTATCGCCGTGATGCGCATGCGCAGTAGACCGAGAACCCGCCGATTCGCGCATGCGCATTAGACAGTAGCTTTGTGACCGCACATTAGAGATACGTATAGAGCGGGTGGGACCGCTCTATACGTCACATAACAGAAATATAGGAAGTAAATGATGGGAGAAGTTTGCCCTGTACCGGTAGGAACAAACATAGTGAATAAAACTCTAATTTTTTACAACAGATTATAAAATTTGTTTAGCGATCATAGTAAACTTATTATATTGTAAGCATTTATGAATTCTAGGGGTATTAACATTACCTTCACTTCAATATATATATGGCAAGAGAACAGCCCCTCTGTTTACAAAGACAATAGAGACTGTAATGCTAACTGTTGTTCCACATACAAATAGATAAATTCCCCAACAAGTGTAAAACATATTGTCACTTAAACTTGTCAATATATCGGGTTTAAGTGGGGAAATCCCCTAAAAATCAAGGACAGACTCATTTTTATTTGCTTGAGTTTCAGTATAAAATATATTTTTATTTAACTTTGTTTTCTATTAAATGGGTCTTTGCCATACAGCCAGTAATATTACTATTGATTTAACACATCTGTTCTACTTTTGCTCCCAGATAGTATCATATTTTAGTTCATTTATATTTAAAGGGACAGTGAAGTCAAAATGAAACGTTCATGATTCAGATAGCGCATGCACTTTTAAAACATTTCCAATTTAATTCTGTTATGACATTTGTTCGTTCCCTTGTTATCTTTTATTAAAGCGTAAAACTAGGTAGACTCAGGAGTGTGCTTGTGACTTTAGTACTATATTGCAGCGGTGCTTTGCAACATTATTTGTACCTTTATTATACAATGTTGCAAAACACTGCTGCAATAGAGTGCTAAAGAACAAAGCAAATTTGATAACAAAAGTAAATTGGAAAGTTGTTTAAAATTGCATTCTCAATCTGAATCATGATAGTTTAATTTTGACTTTACTGTCCCTTTAATATTTTTAAAATATTTGTATGATAGTGCTCATGTTTGCAGTTCTGTTTGAACTCTTCTTCTTTGGAATACATTTGTAACATACTGTTCAGTAAGCTGTTCTTTTCACTAGCCAGTATAGATTATTCCTTTTTGTGCAGCTGGGTTTGTTTCTCTTAGCGATGTGATTGGGCTAGCCTTGTCCTTTAGATTCTATAACCTCATGTCATAAATCTGACAAGGTCCCTAAGCTGTGGAATGTTAATAGAAGGGCAAAGCAGAGAAGCATGTTGGACAGCAGGCCTCAGTGATATGTGCTGACAGTAGCCTCACTAAGAGATAAAAGCAGCAGGGAGTCTGTTAAACCCAGCAGTTGTCTGTGTACTGTTGCTTTAACCTCACTTTAGAAGTGCTAGGAAAATAAATACATTAAAACATTTAACTATTCTACTATGGACTGCTTTCATTCTTTGTATGTAAGGTATTATTATACAGTCTAGCGCAATAGTGTTTTTGCGAGCCATTTTAATTTCACTGATATGACAAGCGGGGCTAAATCGTGATTGCACTAGCGCAATCACCCTTTACACTTCATTCCTTTCCGCGATTTCAGAGCTGTGGTTAACTGTTTTCCGAAAGTTGCACAAAACACTTCAAAAATACATTACAAAGTACAGTTGATCATATTTACATGTCAAATAAAAATGATTTAAAAAAAGGTCTTGGGTGTTTGGCTTTAACCTAGAGATACATACAGATAAATGTCTATAGATGTGCATTATAGCCCTTTGCCATTAAGCAGATAAGAACATGGTAAAACAAATGTATGCAATATTCATATTTAATAAAAATTTTAACTATGTATTTACTGTCAATATTTACTAATGTGAATATGCTATGTTGTTTACGTGGTGGGTGTTTGTTTCGTTTTTTCAACAGTTTTTTTTTTTCTCATTGACCTCTACGGGGAATACGAAAAGGCGATGGAGTTTGCGTGATCTTGGGTGTTATTTCCCCCCCCCCACACACTTCTTTTTCTCCATTGATTTCTACGTGGGAATACATGCACACGCACATGAATACTTGTTTGTTTTTTCACACTATTCGCGTTAACGCTAGCAAAAAATATGTGTTAATGAATCCTTGCTGTGAGACTGAAGAATAGTTATAGGGGCATGAAACTCTTTTTTTCTTTCATGATTCAAATAGAGCATACACATTTAAACAACTTTACTTCTATTATCAAATTTGCTTAATTCTCTTGATATCCTTTTTTTAAACTAGCAGCAATGCACTACTAGGCGCTAACTGAACACATCTACTGAGCCAATGACAAGAGACAATGTGAGCTAGCTAAACCAGTAGTGCATTACTGTTACTGAGGATATATACATTTACTTTTTAACAAAGAATACCAAGATACCATTTAGATAATACAAGTACATTGTAAAGCTGTTTAAAATGGCCTGCTCTGTCTGAATCATGAACATTTAATTTTAACTTTACTGTTCATGAAATAAATATTATACCTGTTTGCATAAAGGGACACTGAATACTAAATACATTTCATGCATCTCCTCCTAATCACGGGTGCTGCCATTATAGAACCAAGGTTACACTACTCATGTGCAGCAACTCTCCCATAGCTAGAGGGAGGCGGGGTATATCTTCAATACTATGCTTATAAAATCGATTTAGTTTTTAATGTCCCTTTAATGCATAAAGGACATTTTTTTGTATTTTAGATTTGTATTGTGTATTTAATACAAACTGTAAGGAGTTACTCAATATTGTTTTATTGTATAAGAATAATAATTAAATTGTTGTTGTTTTTTTCCAGTTTAGTAGAAAATATAAAGAAATTCATTTCAACACAAATCAATACAATAGAACAATAAATAATGTGTTCAATCTGTGCTGCATAATGTTCTCATAACAGTTTAACATAGCAGCAAACAAAAATATAATAATACCTACTTGATTATTTAAGTAAGTGTTATTACTATGGAGGAATAATTGGTGTAATTTCCTTTCATAAGGTGGTGAGAGTCCATGAGCCATTACTCCAGGGAATTCAACTCCTGGCCACTAGAAGGAGGCAAAGATACCCAAAACTTTACAAACTTCACAAGCTTTCAATCCCTCTCACCTCTATAATAGACTCCTTTTTTTAGCTATACATTAGACTGGGATATCAGAGAGGTGTGAGAAATTAAAAGCTTGTGAAGTTTTGGGTTGCTTTGCCTCCTCCTATTGGCCACGAGTTGAATTCCCTGGAGTAATGGCTCTTGTACTCTCAACACCTTATGGAAGGATATTACAATTATATTTTTGCCTATATCAAGAGGATATAAACTGACATTTAACATTTCCAATTTATGTTGATTAATTAAAAAGTATGATACGGTATAAAAAGTGTAATTCTGGCATAAGAAGCAGGATAGAATTTAATCTGTAAAATTGATAACTTGTACGAGTGTTGACCAACTAATAAGCCTTTGGTTTTTGGATATTTTTGGGGATTCTAGCTGCTAAGGTTTCATTGGCATAAGGGAAAAGAAGTAAAGAAATATTGCACCCTTATCTTGTACTGTTAGAAATGGGGATCAAATCAAATAGGGTACAATTTAAAAAGGTTCTAACGTTTGTCAGGGCATATAGAGAACATTTTCTATTAAAGGGACATAACACTCATATGCTAAATCACTTGAAACTGATGCAGTATAACTGTAAAAAGCTGACAGGAAAATATCACCTGAGCATCTCTATGTAAAAAAGGAAGATATTTTACCTCACAATCTCCTCAGCTCAGCAGAGTAAGTTCTGTGTAAAAAGTTATACTCAGCTGCTCCCAGCTGCAGGTAAAAAAAATATGAAGAAATGAACAGCAGCCAATCAGCATCAGCAGTGCTGAGGTCATGAACTCTTTTACTGTGATCTCATGAGATTTGACTTAACTCTCATGAGATTTCATTGTAAACTTCCCTAAACTTAATAGGGAAATAGCATGAGAGTGCACGAGGCTCATCCCTTCAGCTGTCCCGGGACTGACATACTAATATGCTGCTTAGAAATCCTTTACATTGGGATGTGGCTACTGAGGAACTTTGGAGGTAAAATATCTTTCTTTTTTAGATAGAGATGTTCAGGTGATATTTTCTAGTCAGCTTTTTACAGCTATGCTGCATCACTTTCAAGTGTTTAAACATTTGGGTATTATGGCCCTTTAAGTAATTCCCACTTGAGTTAAATTTTGGCATACAAAACGTTCAGTTAACCTGATCAAACACCACCTCGTCATCAGCAGAGAGGAGAACGAAGGGGATTCTGTTTGAATGGGCATGGATTAAATTAAAAGCTTTCATGGTATTTTCTTTTACTTCTTTTGGGGATAAATCACACCTGATGTTTATGAATTAAAGAAGATAGAAGTGAGTGGGGTTGGGGGGGGGTGGGGGGGGGGGTAAGCTTAGGTAGTTTTAATGTAGAGGTAATTTTGAATAACAGCAAACCTAAAAGGTGTTGAGCTGTCAGGCAAAGGGTGGGAAGATAGTAGATTATACAGTTTTGTAAAGTAAGAGTGAAATGCGTTCCCAATAGCATTAGAGTATGAATAATCATTGTCCTTTTCCTCTTTAATTTGTAAAATATAGGATTGATTCATCTTCTTTTTTAAGATATCTAGATAGCATACACCCTTTTTTATTAGTTTAAATAATAGGCAGTTTTTTTACTTTTTTGTTTAGAACTGAGGCCAACTATGCTTTTAATTTGTATTTCAGATAATTATAAAAATAAAGAGACAATGGTTTAGAACCTCTCTTTGTTGTTTGCTTTAGGGGTATCAATTCCAACCAAATTACACTTTTATGAGCTACCGATAAGGTGTGAGCATTAGTTGTATTGTGCATTGAAAGTATTTTTGTAATGAATTGTTAGTGGATCCATTATTAAAGTTTCATCATATTCCCAAAATAAAACTCTACGGGGGATATTAGGTTACTCATTAAAAAACAATTCCCTTGTTTTAGGATGAAATATTCTCCAGATATTGAGGACAGCTAAATGTGTGAGAATTTATAGCTCAAGTTATTGAGGATTTCCCAGAAGAAGTGTCTAAAGTGGGGTTTAAGGGAATATTAAAATTTCCCCTTATCAGTAAAATACATTTCTGATTTTCTAAAATTGTGTTAGTCCATTTCTGGAAAAAGGTATATGTTGTTTTACTTTATGAGCATATAAACAAAGCAAAGAAGATACCTGTCCGTCTTTTCCCTGATTTTAATAATCTCACTGAAGGGGTTTTGTTTCCTGATCAACATGCCTACATTGTGTTTTTTCATATTATTAGAGACAAAATAACTAATACCAAATTTCTGAAGAGAGGCCTTAGATTCCCTGTGTTTTAAAAAGTATGTTTCCAGGATCATGACAATATCCCCTCTACAATGAATTAAGTCTCACTGTACTTTAGATCTTTTATGTGGGGGGTTGAATCCTTCAGCATTTATGGTCATAACTTGAAGAGGAGTGTTTTGTGGTTTAAGTCTTATACATCTGTGTACCATATGAAGCCTACGAGTGAAAAAGAGCTAGAAACTAAAATTGAAGATGCTGGAGTGTGGGCCAGTTTGCATTGAATTAGGAATTGGGATAAAATAATTTGAAATGCTAGAATTAAACTTCATAAGAAATAAGCTAACAAACAAATAGCATGTTTTGAAACAAAAAATATAAAAACAATAATAAGCATTGTCCATTTATAATAATATAATAATACCTACAAGAAAGAGATTATTATTATTATTATCAGGTATGTGTAGAGCGCTAACAGGTTCCGCAGCGCTATGAACATAGGTGGTATATAAAAACAATTATAGGGATCAAATGGGTAGAGGGTCCTGCCAAGAGTTGCACTGTTGTAGTCGGCTCTTATGAAGGTGGACTACAAACAGCTGGGCTCATAGGCTTACATGCTATGGGGTTTAAGGGGATAGCAGTGGAGATAGGAAAGTTAGTGTAGGTTGTATGCATCCCTGAATAGTAGAGTCTTTAGGGAGTGGGACTAAGCACTAAGTGCAGCTTGCTCCTGTCACAGGAGCGAGCTGCACTTAGTCTTATGGCGCGGTCGGGCCGGGCTGTGACTATACAGCTGGCCCGATGCGCTGACTAAATATTACAGACCCGCTCAGCAGAGAGCAGAGAGCGGGTCTGTAAAAGCGCCGTAATTTTTACATATTAAAAGAGAATAAAGGGTTTTAGAACTATAGCACTTAAATAATGTTATATAATTCTGCACTATGTGCAGAATTATATAACATTATTTTTAAGGTTTTTTTTTTTTTTTTTTTCCCCCCCCCAATTATTTTTTAATGAATATAAAAAAAAGTTACATAATCACGAGAAGATAAATTCACATTTGAACCAATAAGATCTGACAGTACATATCATATTTTACATTTTTTACAGTGCATATTTCAGATCTCAGTGAAAAAAACGAAAAACCACATCTTTGAATATATATAAGACAAACAAAACAAAACAAAAAAAATAAAATAAAAAGGAACCACACGAAAAGGACCGCCCTCCACCACTGACCCATTAGTCCGTGCCCCCATCCACCCTCCTGGCGTCTAACCCTCTACCCACTCTCGAGGGAAGTGCCCTGCATATGTATTTGTCATTATAAACACAGTGTCACGGAATGGTTTTATCACCTTCCTTTGACATGCCAGCGGCAGAGATATAACAAAAGATTCCCACTTCCGGAAAAAATTGGATAAATGTTCTTCTTGGGGATAAGGGATATTAAATTGTTCTACAGTGAGTTGGTTTAATAAAGCTTTTTTAAAGTGCGATATTTGGGGTGCATCTTGCGCCTTCCATAATTTGAGAATAAGGATACGTCCTGTTAATATAACTGTATTGATGAAACTAAAATTTTTAAGTATACCTTGGTAATTCACTAAAAAAAAAATATCAATAGGCTTTAACTGATGGTCTAAGTGTAGGGTTGTATTCATCCAGTAGTTTATCTTCATCCAATATTGGATAATTTTAGGACAAGCCCACAGACAGTGGAATAAGTCCACTTCCGCTGCGCAACACCTAGAGCAAAAAATGCTAGTCTTATACCATTTGGATAACTGATTTGGTGTATAATACCTCTGTAGGCCTATTTTGATTTGAGACTCTCTCCATGAAGTTGGGACCCAACTTTGTTGTGTTATCTTGAAGCTACCGATAACCGTCTGCTCGTCTATATCCGGAAAATAAGGCGACCATTTTACTGTCATATCAGTAACCTGCATATTAGAAGATTTTTGGACTATGAGTGAGTATAGTGAAGATATTGCAAATACGCCAGCTGCGTATAAAGTTAACCTAGTCTGGATCTCCCCTAAAGACCAATTATTTCCAAAACTATCGAGTAATTCTTGGAGGTAGTGTCTGATTTGCAAGTAGGCATAAAACTCGTGTGTTCCCAGATTGAATTTCTGCACCAATTCTGCAAATGTTACTGGCAGACCCGCTGACTAAATATTACAGACCTGCTCAGCAGAGAGCGGGTCTGTAAAAGCGCCGTAATTTTTACATATTAAAAGAGAATAAAGGGTTTTAGAACTATAGCACTTAAATAATGTTATATAATTCTGCACTATGTGCAGAATTATATAACATTATTTTTAAGGTTTACTGTCCCTTTAAGGGCAGAATAGTAAGAGTTCAAGACAAATTTATAGTGAAGAAAGTCAGCAGAACTCCGAGATTTCCTCCAGTGTCTCTCAGCAGTACGGGAACATCTACGTAGATACTGTGTCAGAGGAGTATGCCAGGGCTGAGGATGAGTATATGTTTTCCAAGCTATGTTAGGTGGGGCCAGATTATCAAGGACCAATGTAAGGGTGGAGTTATAGTGGCAGATAGATTCATCAGGACTGGAAAAAGAGGGGATAGAAGAGAGAAGAGGTTCATGAGAGAGAGCATGCTGTTGCTGATCTAGTGACTTGATACTTTTGTGAAGTTTAGTCTGAGGGGTAGAAGGAGGGAGAGTTGTAGGGAGGGAGGTGATGTTACAAGTGAGGAGGTGGTGGTCAGAAAGCGGAAAAGGTGAGTTTGTGAAGTTTGAGATAGTGCATCTACAGCTGAAAATCAGATCAAAGGAGTGACCATCTTTGTGAGTGGGCGAGTCAGTCCATTGTGACAGGCCGAAAGAAGAAATGAGTTGCAGAAGTTGTTTTGCAGAGGAGACAGTGGGATTATCAACAGGGAGGTTGAAGTCACCGAGAATGAGGGCAGGGGTATCCGAGGAAAGGAAGTAAGGTAGCCAGGCGGCAAAGTGATCTAGAAATAGATAAAGGAAGGGGGGGGGAGCAGCCTCCTGAATCTCACAATTTTTTTTTCTGTAACTGCTACCTTTAAAAAGGTAAAGATCAGACTTAAAATAGATAAGATACTTCTAAGTTGTATTGACATTAGCTTAACACTAAGGTAGTTAGTAGACTGGGCAGTCATATTGAATTAGATAGTTCTACATAATAAACAGTTTAACCCCATAATCTATATTATTCAAATTTTTCTTTTAAGTACAATATCCAACAAAAGGAAATAAGAAAATTCATAAACATTTGTTTGGGGAGACAACCAATATGGTCTATACAGAAGGTTTCAAGTAAGATCTTGTGAAGTTTGAGGTGCTTTTGGTCTCCCACCTTTCTTTTCAACCGTAACTTACTTAGCTCTTTCGTCTTTAGGTTGCTGGTCAGTAGAAATTGCGTCTAAGACAGTCATCTCCTTAGGAGGTGGATGAAATTGTAAATAATGTCCAGCAGATAAAGAGCTCAAATCATTAATAGTTTAACTTCTTGCCATCATGTTGATCAATTAGATTAAACAGATTTCCCCATTTGTCTTTTATATTGTTCTATTGAAGGGTTTTGGTAATAAAACTTACCTCTAAATTTTCTAGGAAGAAACGATTACAGAACACGACACACAGCGATAGGCTAATTGTTTTACTTCACATTTAAAAAAATACCTAAACCCACATTTTTTCTTTCATGATTCAGATTGAGCATGACATTTTAAGCAACTTTCTAATTTACTCCTATGATCAAATGTTCTTTGTTCTCTTGCTATCTTTATTTAAAAAGCAGGAATGTAAATTTAGCAGCCAGCCCATTTTAGGTTCAGCACCATGGATAGTGCTTGCTTATTGGTGGCTGTGATTTAGCCACCAATAAGCAAGCATAACCTAGGTTTTCAACCAAAAATGGGCCGGCTCCTATGCATCACATAACTGCTTTTTCAAGTAGAGAGAGGGAATGAAGAAAAATTGATAATAGGAGTAAATTAAAAAAAGTTGATTAAAATTGCTTGCTCTATCTGAATCATTAAAGAAAAAAATTGGGTTTAGTGTCCCTTTAATTAAACTTCTTATGGCCTTTGGTATGGAGAGCAAGGCAACGTTTACATGGAGTTTCATAAGGAAAACAGGGGAATGAAGCACCCAATTAGTCATTGACATTACATTTTGCTGAGGATTGTTTGTTTGTTTTCTTAGCAGAGGCAGGATTCCTGAATGTCTTTAGCTCTTGCAGTGAAATTTAACAGGGGTCACTGGAACAGCAACAAAAACAAACAGTTGCATGACCAGTGTAGGGGTTGGCACGGGCTATGTATGTTGTATCCTAGAATATTATCACTGCCTAACCCAGTCTTACCCAAACTATTATTTTGCATTATGGAACAAATTACTTATGCAAGTTGGTTTAAATGTGCTGCATATGAGACCTAGAATAAAATTAGTATAAGGAGAAAATGTTTAATAGGTTAAACTATAAGCAAGAAATGTTCTACAAATATCTGAGACTGCATATATGTAAAAGAGCAATAAGTAGACCATGCCACCGTGGAATAATGTGGTCTACGTTATTGTAAGATTTGTGGATATTTGTTTCTTAAAGGGGGATTCTTATGCAAAAACATACATGGCCTAATTTTTTAGAGCATGTCATTTTTACTTTAATGATCCTAGATAACTAATTGTTTAACCACTACAAAATGATTAAAGATAGATAAACTGCAAGACAGAAACTGCTGACCGTAGTCACATGATCTGCCAACCACTGGCTTGTACACTCCCAAGCGAGACTTTAATGTGTATAACCCCTCAGGAGGGTTAAACACATAGTAAGATAGGGTCAAATTTACGTCCTTCAACAAATTTGGGATTTTTTGTTTTTGTATTAGAATGTATCTTTAAAATAATTTTATATGAAACATGCTTTGCCTTTTAATTTGAAGGGGCACTGTACCCAAAAATTTTCTTTCATGATTCAGATAGAGCATGCAATTTTAAGCAACTTTCTAATTTACTCCTATTATCAAATCTTCTTTATTCTCTTGATATCTTTATTTGAAATGCAAGAATGTAAGTTTAGATGCCAGCCCATTTTTGGTGAACAACCTAGGTTGTCCTTGCTGATTGGTGGATAAATTCATCCACCAATCAAAAACTGCTGTCCAGAGTGCTGAACCAAGAAAACAGCTTAGATGTCTTCTTTTTCATATAAAGATAGCAAGAGAACAAAGAAAAATTGATAATTGGAGTAAATTAGAAAGTTGCTTAAAATTGCATGCTCTATCTGAATCACAAAAGAATTTTTTTGGGTACAGTGTCCCTTTAATTATACATATTATCTTCCATGTTTCTAAGATCGACCTTTAAATCAGTTCACATTTTCTCTTGCTACTATTATTAATAATCATGTGACCGTACATCCATTTCACCCCTCAGCTTGTTATTACGCAGTATATGCAAAATAGCTCCTTCTCTTGAAACTATTCATTTGGATAACCGTAGACATAAGATGTAACGCAATTTGCGTTGTGCTGAATGTATATGGAAGACTTGCCTGCTTTTCAGTTATTGTTATATACCTGTGACTTGCTCATTGGTGAACAGGATGACAGTGTGTGGTGCACTTGAGATCTTTCATTATCTTTTATTCTATTTTATGTTTAACAGAGTTAATCTGAAATAGGAACTCATATATAATTGTACACACAACCAGATTGCCAGCTTCTCTCTTTCTTTCTCTGTGTTTATTAAATGGATAGTAGAGTCAAATTAAACTTAAATGGATTGTTATTGAGCATGACATTTTAAACAATTTTCTAATTTACTTCTATAATCAGTTTTTGCTTAGTTCTATTTGTATCCTTTGTTAACCCCTTAATGACCGCAGCACTTTTCCATTTTCTGTCCGTTTGGGACCAAGGCTATTTTTACATTTTTGCGGTGTTTGTGTTTAGCTGTAATTTTCCTCTTACTCATTTACTGTACCCACACATATTATATACCGTTTTTCTCGCCATTAAATGGACTTTCAAAATATACCATTATTTTCATCATATCTTATAATTTACTATAAAAAACATTATAAAATATAAGGAAAAAATGGAAAAAAACACACTTTTTCTAACTTTGACCCCCAAAATCTGTTACACATCTACAACCACTAAAAAAACACCCATGCTAAATAGTTTCTAAATTTTGTCCTGATTTTAGAAAAACCCAATGTTTACATCTTCTTTGCTTTTTTTGCAAGTTATAGGGCCATAAATACAAGTAGCACTTTGCCTTTTCCAAACCACTTTTCTTCTGTTAAGTGTGATCAGTCCACGGGTCATCATTACTTCTGGGATATTACTCCTCCCCAACAGGAAGTGCAAGAGGATTCACCCAGCAGAGCTGCATATAGCTCCTCCCCTCTACGTCACTCCCAGTCATTCTCTTGCACCCAACGACTAGATAGGATGTGTGAGAGGACTATGGTGATTATACTTAGTTTTATATCTTCAATCAAAAGTTTGTTATTTTAAAATAGCACCGGAGTGTGTTATTACCTCTCTGGCAGAGTTTGAAGAAGAATCTACCAGAGTTTTGCTATGATTTTAGCCGGAGTAGTTAAGATCATATTGCTGTTCTCGGCCATCTGAGGAGTGAGGTAAACTTCAGATCAGGGGACAGCGGGCAGATGAATCTGCATAGAGGTATGTAGCAGTTTTTATTTTCTGACAATGGAATTGATGAGAAAATCCTGCCATACCGATATAATGTCATGTATGTATACTTTACATTTCAGTATTCTGGGGAATGGTACTTCACTAGAATTACACTGTAAGAAATACATAAAGCTGTTTAATAACTAGAGATTATGTTTAACGTTTTTGCTGGAATGTAAAATCGTTTTCATTTGCTGAGGTACTGTGTGAATAAATGTTTGGGCACTATTTTTCCACTTGGCAGTTGCTTAATCTGTTTTTCTGACAGTTTCTGTTCTCCCTCACTGCTGTGTGTGAGGGGGAGGGGCCGTTTTTTGGCGCTTTTACTATGCATCAAATATTTCAGTCAGCAACTCATTGTATTCCCTGCATGATCCGGTTCATCTCTACAGAGCTCAGGGGTCTTCAAAACTTATTTTGAGGGAGGTAATTTCTCTCAGCAGAGCTGTGAGAATTATAGTTTGACTGAGATAAAAAAAAAAACGTTTTTTCTGTAATTTGTTTCCTTCAGAATTTGTTATCTTTGCTAATGGGATTAAACCTTTGCTAAAGTTGTGTTGTTTACAAGGATTGAGGCTATAACTGTTTCAATTTATTAATTTTCAACTGTCATAGATCTTCTGTGCTTCTTAAAGGCACAGTACGTTTTAATATTATTCTAATTGAATTGTATTTCCAAGTTGCAAGTTTATTTGCTAGTGTGTTAAACATGTCTGATTCAGAGGATGATACCTGTGTCATTTGTTGCAATGCCAAAGTGGAGCCCAATAGAAATTTATGTACTAACTGTATTGATGCTACTTTAAATAAAAGTCAATCTGTACAAATTGAACAAATTTCACCAAACAACGAGGGGAGAGTTATGCCGACTAACTCGCCTCACGTGTCAGTACCTACATCTCCCGCTCAGAGGGAGGTGCGTGATATTGTAGCGCCGAGTACATCTGGGCGGCCATTACAAATCACATTACAGGATATGGCTACTGTTATGACTGAGGTTTTGGCTAAATTACCAGAACTAAGAGGTAAGCGTGATCACTCTGGGGTGAGAACAGAGTGCGCTGATAATATTAGGGCCATGTCAGACACTGCGTCACAGGTGGCAGAACATGAGGACGGAGAACTTCATTCTGTGGGTGACGGTTCTGATCCAAACAGACTGGATTCAGATATTTCAAATTTTAAATTTAAACTGGAAAACCTCCGTGTATTACTAGGGGAGGTGTTAGCGGCTCTGAATGATTGTAACACAGTTGCAATACCAGAGAAAATGTGTAGGTTGGATAAATATTTTGCGGTACCGACGAGTACTGAGGTTTTTCCTATACCTAAGAGACTTACTGAAATTGTTACTAAGGAGTGGGATAGACCCGGTGTGCCGTTCTCACCCCCTCCGATATTTAGAAAAATGTTTCCAATAGACGCCACCACAAGGGACTTATGGCAAACGGTCCCTAAGGTGGAGGGAGCAGTTTCTACCTTAGCTAAGCGTACCACTATCCCGGTGGAGGATAGCTGTGCTTTTTCAGATCCAATGGATAAAAGGTTAGAGGGTTACCTTAAGAAAATGTTTGTTCAACAAGGTTTTATATTGCAACCCCTTGCATGCATTGCGCCGATCACGGCTGCAGCGGCATTCTGGATTGAGTCTCTGGAAGAGAACATTGGTTCAGCTACTCTGGACGACATTACGGACAGGCTTAGAGTCCTTAAACTAGCTAATTCATTCATTTCGGAGGCCGTAGTACATCTTACTAAACTTACGGCGAAGAATTCAGGATTCGCCATTCAGGCACGCAGGGCGCTGTGGCTAAAATCCTGGTCAGCTGATGTTACTTCTAAGTCTAAATTGCTTAATATACCTTTCAAAGGTCAGACCTTATTCGGGCCCGGGTTGAAAGAGATTATCGCTGACATTACAGGAGGTAAAGGCCATGCCCTGCCTCAGGACAAAGCCAAGACTAGACAGTCTAATTTTCGTTCCTTTCGTAATTTCAAAGCAGGAGCAGCATCAACTTCCTCTGCACCAAAACAGGAAGGAGCTGTTGCTCGCTACAGACAAGGCTGGAAACCTAACCAGTCCTGGAACAAGGGCAAGCAGACTAGGAAACCTGCTGCTGCCCCTAAAACAGCATGAATTGAGGGCCCCCGATCCGGGATCGGATCTAGTGGGGGGCAGACTTTCTCTCTTCGCCCAGGCTTGGGCAAGAGATGTTCAGGATCCCTGGGCGCTAGAGATAATATCTCAGGGATACCTTCTGGACTTCAAATACTCTCCTCCAAGAGAGAGATTTCATCTGTCAAGATTGTCAACAATCCAGACAAAGAAAGAGGCGTTTCTACGCTGCGTACAAGAGCTCTTGTTAATGGGAGTAATCCATCCAGTTCCACGATCGGAACAGGGACAGGGGTTTTACTCAAATCTGTTTGTGGTTCCCAAAAAAGAGGGAACTTTCAGACCAATCCTGGACTTAAAGATCCTAAACAAATTCCTAAGAGTTCCATCGTTCAAGATGGAGACTATTCGGACAATTTTACCTATGATCCAAGAGGGTCAATACATGACCACTGTAGATTTAAAAGATGCTTACCTTCACATACCGATTCACAAAGATCATTATCGGTACCTAAGGTTTGCCTTCCTAGACAGGCATTACCAGTTTGTGGCTCTTCCATTCGGATTGGCTACAGCTCCAAGAATCTTCACAAAGGTTCTGGGTGCTCTTCTGGCGGTACTAAGACCGCGGGGAATCTCGGTAGCTCCATACCTAGACGACATTCTGATACAAGCTTCAAGCTTTCAAACTGCCAAGTCTCATACAGAGTTAGTGCTGGCATTTCTAAGGTCACATGGATGGAAGGTGAACGAAAAGAAAAGTTCACTCGTTCCACTCACAAGAGTTCCCTTCCTGGGGACTCTTATAGATTCTGTAGAAATGAAGATTTACCTGACAGAGGACAGGCTAACAAGACTTCAAAGTGCTTGCCGCACCCTTCATTCCATTCAACACCCGTCAGTGGCTCAATGCATGGAGGTAATCGGCTTAATGGTAGCGGCAATGGACATAGTACCCTTTGCACGCTTACACCTCAGACCACTGCAACTGTGCATGCTAAGTCAGTGGAATGGGGATTACTCAGACTTATCCCCTTCTCTGAATCTGGATCAAGAGACCAGAAATTCTCTTCTATGGTGGCTTTCTCGGCCACATCTGTCCAGGGGGATGCCATTCAGCAGACCAGACTGGACAATTGTAACAACAGACGCCAGCCTTCTAGGTTGGGGTGCCGTCTGGAATTCTCTGAAGGCTCAGGGACAATGGAGTCAGGAGGAGAGTCTCCTGCCAATAAACATTCTGGAATTGAGAGCAGTTCTCAATGCCCTCCTGGCTTGGCCCCAGTTGACAACTCGGGGGTTCATCAGGTTTCAGTCGGACAACATCACGACTGTAGCTTACATCAACCATCAGGGAGGGACAAAAAGCTCCCTAGCTATGATGGAAGTATCAAAGATAATTTGCTGGGCAGAGTCTCACTCTTGCCACCTGTCAGCAATCCACATCCCGGGAGTGGAGAACTGGGAGGCGGATTTCTTAAGTCGTCAGACTTTTCATCCGGGGGAGTGGGAACTTCATCCGGAGGTCTTTGCCCAAATACTTCGACGTTGGGGCAAACCAGAGATAGATCTCATGGCGTCTCGACAGAACGCCAAGCTTCCTCGTTACGGGTCCAGATCCAGGGATCCAGGAGCAGTCCTGATAGATGCTCTGACAGCACCTTGGGACTTCAGGATGGCTTACGTGTTTCCACCCTTCCCGTTGCTTCCTCGATTGATTGCCAGAATCAAACAAGAGAGAGCATCAGTGATTCTAATAGCACCTGCGTGGCCACGCAGGACTTGGTATGCAGACCTGGTGGACATGTCATCCTGTCCACCTTGGTCTCTATCTCTGAAACAGGACCTTCTGATACAGGGTCCCTTCAAACATCAAAATCTAACTTCTCTGAAGCTGACTGCTTGGAAATTGAACGCTTGATTTTATCAAGACGTGGATTTTCTGAGTCAGTTATTGATACCTTAATACAGGCTAGGAAACCTGTTACCAGAAAGATTTACCATAAGATATGGCGTAAATACCTATATTGGTGTGAATCCAAAGGTTACTCTTGGAGTAAGGTTAGGATTCCTAGGATATTGTCTTTTCTACAAGAAGGTTTAGAAATGGGTTTATCTGCTAGTTCATTAAAGGGACAGATCTCAGCTCTGTCCATTCTGTTACACAAACGTCTGTCAGAAGTTCCTGACGTCCAGGCTTTTTGTCAGGCTTTGGCCAGAATTAAGCCTGTGTTTAAAACTGTTGCTCCACCATGGAGTTTAAACCTTGTTCTTAATGTTTTACAGGGCGTTCCGTTTGAACCCCTTCATTCCATTGATATAAAGTTGTTATCTTGGAAAGTTCTATTTTTAATGGCTATTTCCTCGGCTCGAAGAGTCTCTGAATTATCAGCCTTACATTGTGATTCTCCTTATTTGATTTTTCATTCGGATAAGGTAGTCCTGCGTACTAAACCTGGGTTCTTACCTAAGGTAGTTACTAACAGGAATATCAATCAAGAGATTGTTGTTCCTTCTTTATGCCCAAATCCTTCTTCAAAGAAGGAACGTCTACTGCACAACCTGGATGTAGTCCGTGCTCTAAAATTTTACTTACAGGCAACTAAGGAATTTCGACAAACGTCTTCTCTGTTTGTCATTTACTCTGGGCAGAGGAGAGGTCAAAAAGCTTCCGCTACCTCTCTTTCTTTTTGGCTTCGTAGCATAATTCGTTTAGCTTATGAGACTGCTGGACAGCAGCCTCCTGAAAGAATTACAGCTCATTCTACTAGAGCTGTGGCTTCCACTTGGGCCTTCAAGAATGAGGCCTCTGTTGAACAGATTTGCAAGGCTGCAACTTGGTCTTCGCTTCATACTTTTTCCAAATTTTACAAATTTGACACTTTTGCTTCATCGGAGGCTATTTTTGGGAGAAAGGTTCTTCAGGCAGTGGTTCCTTCTGTATAAAGAGCCTGCCTATCCCTCCCATCATCCGTGTACTTTTGCTTTGGTATTGGTATCCCAGAAGTAATGATGACCCGTGGACTGATCACACTTAACAGAAGAAAACATAATTTATGCTTACCTGATAAATTCCTTTCTTCTGTAGTGTGATCAGTCCACGGCCCGCCCTGTTTTTAAGGCAGGTAAATATTTTTTAATTTATACTCCAGTCACCACTTCACCCTTGGCTTTTCCTTTCTCGTTGGTCCTTGGTCGAATGACTGGGAGTGACGTAGAGGGGAGGAGCTATATGCAGCTCTGCTGGGTGAATCCTCTTGCACTTCCTGTTGGGGAGGAGTAATATCCCAGAAGTAATGATGACCCGTGGACTGATCACACTACAGAAGAAAGGAATTTATCAGGTAAGCATAAATTATGTTTTTTTCAAAATTAGCGCTAGTTACATTGGGACACTAATATCTTTCAGGAATCCCTGAATATCCATTGACATGTATATATTTTTTTTTAGTAGACATCCCAAAGTATTGATCTAGGCCAATTTTGGTATATTTCATGCCACTATTTCACCGCCAAATGCGATCAAATAAAAAAATTGTTCACTTTTTCACAAATTTTTTCACAAACTTTAGGTTTCTCACTGAAATTATTTACAAACAACTTATGCAATTATAGCATAAATGGTTGTAAATGCTTTTCTGGGATCCCCTTTGTTCAGAAATAGCAGACATATATGGCTTTGGCTTTGCTTTTTGGTAATTAGAAGGCTGCTAAATGCCACTGCGCACAATACATGTATTATGCCCAGCAGTGAAGGGGTTAATTAGGGACCATGTAGGGAGCTTCTAGGGTTAATTTTAGCTTTAGTGTAGTGTAGTAGACAACCCCAAGTATTGATCTAGGCCCATTTTGGTATATTTCATGCCACCATTTCACCGCCAAATGCGATCAAAGTAAAAAAAAACGTTATTTTTTTCACAATTTTAGGTTTCTCACTGAAATTATTTACAAACAGCTTGTGCAATTATGGCACAAATGGTTGTAAATGCTTCTCTGGGATGCCCTTTGTTCAGAAATAGCAGACATATATGACTTTGGCGTTGCTTTTTGGTAATTAGAAAGTCGCTAAATGCTGCTGCGCATTACACGTGTATTATGGCTAGCAGTGAAGGGGTTAATTAGGTAGTTTGTAGGGAGCTTGCAGGGTTAATTTTAGCTTTAGTGTAGAGATCAGCCTCCCACCTGACACATCCCACCCCCAGCTCTCCCCCACCCCACAATTGTCCCCGCCATCTTAAGTACTGGCAGAAAGTCTGCCAGTACTAAAATAAGTTTTTTTTTTTTTTTAAGGAAAAAAAAAAAAAAGCATATTTACATATGCTGTGTTTAGGATCCCCCCTTAACCCCCAACCTCCCTGATCCCCCCCAAAACAGCTCTCTAAGCCTCCCTCTCAGCCTTATTGGGGGCCATCTTGGGTACTGGCAGCTGTCTGCCAGTACCTAGTTTGAACAATCAAATGTTTATTTTTTTTTAATTTTTTAATTTTTTTTCTGTTGTGTAGCTCAATCCCCCCCCCGCCCACGGACCAACCCCCAGCACGGACCAACCCCCACCACCTAAATCACACCTAAGGGGTTTTTTTTTAACATTAAATGTCCCACATTTTTTCTGTAGTGTAGCGGTTCCCACCCGCTCCCTCCCCGTGCACGCTTCCGCCCCCGCCCCCTCGTGCACGTGCACGCTCCCGCGCGCTCCCCCGGACTTACCCGCCCACGATCCCGCCCCGCTCCACATGACCAGCGACATCGATGGCCGCCACCCACCTCCCACACCGGCTCCCACCCACCAACGATACCGGCCATCGATGTCCGGTGCAGAGAGGGCCACAGAGTGCATCGAATGGCAGTAAAAGGTTATTGCAGGATGCCTCCATATCGAGGCATCACTGCAATAACCGGAAAGCAGCTGGAAGCGAGCAGGATACGTCCTCAGGCGTTAACTGCCTTTTTTCTGAGGACGTACCCTGCACGTCCTCGGTCGTTAAGGGGTTAAAGGGACATGAAACCCAAAAATGTTCTTTAATGATTCAGAAAGAGAATACAATTTGAAGCAACTTTCTAATTTACTTCTATTATCTAATTTGTTTTATTCTCTTGGTATAATTTGTTGAAGGAGCAGCAATGCACTACTGGTTTTTAACTGAACACATGGGTGAGCCAATGAAAATCAGTATATATATATATGCAGCAACCAATCAGCAGCTAGAACCTAGGTTCTTTGCTGCTCCTGAGCTTGCCTAGATAAACCCTTCAGCAAAGGATAACAAGAGAAGGAAGGAAATTAAATAATAGAAGTAAAATGGAAAGGTGTTTACAATTGTGTTCTCTATTTGAATCATGAAAACATAATTTATGTAAGAACTTACCTGATAAATTTATTTCTTTCATATTAGCAAGAGTCCATGAGCTAGTGACGTATGGGATATACATTCCTACCAGGAGGGGCAAAGTTTCCCAAACCTCAAAATGCCTATAAATACATCCCTCACCACACCCACAATTCAGTTTAACGAATAGCCAAGAAGTGGGGTGATAAAAAAGTGTGAAAGCATATAAAATAAGGAATTGGAATAATTGTGCTTTATACAAAATCATAACCACCACAAAAAAAGGGCGGGCCTCATGGACTCTTGCTAATATGAAAGAAATGAATTTATCAGGTAAGTTCTTACATAAATTATGTTTTCTTTCATGTAATTAGCAAGAGTCCATGAGCTAGTGACGTATGGGATAATGATTACCCAAGATGTGGATCTTTCCACGCAAGAGTCACTAGAGAGGGAGGGATAAAATAAAGACAGCCAATTCCTGCTGAAAATAATCCACACCCAAAATAAAGTTTAATGAAAAACATAAGCAGAAGATTCAAACTGAAACCGCTGCCTGAAGTACTTTTCTACCAAAAACTGCTTCAGAAGAAGAAAATACATCAAAATGGTAGAATTTAGTAAAAGTATGCAAAGAGGACCAAGTTGCTGCTTTGCAAATCTGATCAACCGAAGCTTCATTCCTAAACGCCCAGGAAGTAGAAACTGACCTAGTAGAATGAGCTGTAATCCTCTGAGGCGGAGTTTTACCCGACTCAACATAGGCAAGATGAATTAAAGATTTCAACCAAGATGCCAAAGAAATGGCAGAAGCTTTCTGGCCTTTTCTAGAACCGGAAAAGATAACAAATAGACTAGAAGTCTTTCGGAAAGATTTAGTAGCTTCAACATAATATTTCAAAGCTCTAACAACATCCAAAGAATGCAACGATTTCTCCTTAGAATTCTTAGGATTAGGACATAATGAAGGAACCACAATTTCTCTACTAATGTTGTTGGAATTCACAACTTTAGGTAAAAATTCAAAAGAAGTTCGCAACACCGCCTTATCCTGATGAAAAATCAGAAAAGGAGACTCACAAGAAAGAGCAGATAATTCAGAAACTCTTCTGGCAGAAGAGATGGCCAAAAGGAACAAAACTTTCCAAGAAAGTAATTTAATGTCCAATGAATGCATAGGTTCAAATGGAGGATCTTGAAGAGCCCCCAGAACCAAATTCAAACTCCAAGGAGGAGAAAATGACTTAATGACAGGCTTTATACGAACCAAAGCTTGTACAAAACAATGAATATCAGGAAGAATAGCAATCTTTCTGTGAAAAAGAACAGAAAGAGCAGAGATTTGTCCTTTCAAGGAACTTGCGGACAAACCCTTATCTAAACCATCCTGAAGAAACTGTAATATTCTCGGTATTCTAAAAGAATGCCAAGAAAAATGATGAGAAAGACACCAAGAAATATAAGTCTTCCAGACTCTATAATATATCTCTCTAGATACAGATTTACGAGCCTGTAACATAGTATCAATCACAGAGTCAGAGAAACCTCTTTGACCAAGAATCAAGCGTTCAATCTCCATAACTTTAAATTTAAGGATTTCAGATCCTGATGGAAAAAAGGACCTTGAGACAGAAGGTCTGGTCTTAACGGAAGAGTCCACGGTTGGCAAGAGGCCATCCGGACAAGATCCGCATACCAAAACCTGTGAGGCCATGCCGGAGCTACCAGCAGAACAAACGAGCATTCCTTCAGAATCTTGGAGATTACTCTTGGAAGAACTAGAGGCGGAAAGATATAGGCAGGATGATACTTCCAAGGAAGTGATAATGCATCCACTGCCTCCGCCTGAGGATCCCGGGATCTGGACAGATACCTGGGAAGTTTCTTGTTTAGATGAGACGCCATCAGATCTATTTCTGGAAGTTCCCACATTTGAACAATCTGAAGAAATACCTCTGGGTGAAGAGACCATTCGCCCGGATGCAACGTTTGGCGACTGAGATAATCCGCTTCCCAATTGTCTATACCTGGGATATGAACCGCAGAGATTAGACAGGAGCTGGATTCCGCCCAAACCAAAATTCGAGATACTTCTTTCATAGCCAGAGGACTGTGAGTCCCTCCTTGATGATTGATGTATGCCACAGATGTGACATTGTCTGTCTGAAAACAAATGAACAATTCTCTCTTCAGAAGAGGCCAAAACTGAAGAGCTCTGAAAATTGCACGGAGTTCCAAAATATTGATCGGTAATCTCACCTCCTGAGATTCCCAAACTCCTTGTGCCGTCAGAGATCCCCACACAGCTCCCCAACCTGTGAGACTTGCATCTGTTGAAATTACAGTCCAGGTCGGAAGCACAAAAGAAGCCCCCTGAATTAAACAATGGTGATCTGTCCACCACGTTAGAGAGTGTCGAACAATCGGTTTTAAAGATATTAATTGAGATATCTTTGTGTAATCCTTGCACCATTGATTCAGCATACAGAGCTGAAGAGGTCGCATGTGAAAACGAGCAAAGGGGATCGCGTCCGATGCAGCAGTCATAAGACCTAGAATTTCCATGCATAAGGCTACTGAAGGGAATGATTGTGACTGAAGGTTTCGACAAGCTGCAATCAATTTTAGACGTCTCTTGTCTGTTAAAGACAGAGTCATGGACACTGAATCTATCTGGAAACCCAGAAAGGTTACCCTTGTCTGAGGAATCAAAGAACTTTTTGGTAAATTGATCCTCCAACCATGATCTTGAAGAAACAACACAAGTCGATTCGTATGAGATTCTGCTAAATGTAAAGACTGAGCAAGTACCAAGATATCGTCCAAATAAGGAAATACCACAATACCCTGTTCTCTGATTACAGACAGAAGGGCACCGAGAACCTTTGAAAAAATTCTTGGAGCTGTAGCTAGGCCAAACGGTAGAGCCACAAACTGGTAATGCTTGTCCAGAAAAGAGAATCTCAGGAACTGATAATGATCTGGATGAATCGGAATATGCAGATATGCATCCTGTAAATCTATTGTGAACATATAATTCCCTTGCTGAACAAAAGGCAAGATAGTCCTTACAGTTACCATCTTGAACGTTGGTATCCTTACATAACGATTCAATATTTTTAGATCCAGAACTGGTCTGAAGGAATTCTCCTTCTTTGGTACAATGAAGAGATTTGAATAAAACCCCATCCCCTGTTCCGGAACTGGCATAATTACTCCAGCCAACTCTAGATCTGAAACACAATTCAGAAATGCTTGAGCTTTCACTGGATTTACTGGGACACGGGAAAGAAAAAATCTCTTTGCAGGAGGTCTCATCTTGAAACCAATTTTGTACCCTTCTGAAACAATGTTCTGAATCCAAAGATTGTGAACAGAATTGATCCAAATTTCTTTGAAAAAACGTAACCTGCCCCCTACCAGCTGAGCTGGAATGAGGGCCGCACCTTCATGTGGACTTAGAAGCAGGCTTTGCCTTTCTAGCAGGCTTGGATTTATTCCAGACTGGAGATGGTTTCCAAACTGAAACTGCTCCTGAGGATGAAGGATCAGGCTTTTGTTCTTTGTTGAAACGAAAGGAACGAAAACGATTATTAGCCCTGTTTTTACCTTTAGATTTTTTATCCTGTGGTAAAAAAGTTCCTTTCCCACCAGTAACAGTTGAGATAATAGAATCCAACTGAGAACCAAATAATTTGTTACCCTGGAAAGAAATGGAAAGTAGAGTTGATTTAGAAGCCATATCAGCATTCCAAGTCTTAAGCCATAAAGCTCTTCTAGCTAAAATAGCTAGAGACATAAACCTGACATCAACTCTGATAATATCAAAAATGGCATCACAGATAAAATTATTAGCATGCTGAAGAAGAATAATAATATCATGAGAATCATGATTTGTTACTTGTTGCGCTAAAGTTTCCAACCAAAAAGTTGAAGCTGCAGCAACATCAGCCAATGATATAGCAGGTCTAAGAAGATTACCTGAACACAGATAAGCTTTTCTTAGAAAGGATTCAATTTTCCTATCTAAAGGATCTTTAAACGAAGTACCATCTGACGTAGGAATGGTAGTACGTTTAGCAAGGGTAGAAATAGCCCCATCAACTTTAGGGATTTTGTCCCAAAATTCTAACCTGTCAGACGGTACAGGATATAATTGCTTAAAACGTTTAGAAGGAGTAAATGAATTACCCAATTTATCCCATTCTTTGGAAATTACTGCAGAAATAGCATTAGGAACAGGAAAAACTTCTGGAATAACCACAGGAGATTTAAATACCTTATCTAAACGTTTAGAATTAGTATCAAGAGGACCAGAATCCTCTATTTCTAAAGCAATTAATACTTCTTTAAGTAAAGAACGAATAAATTCCATTTTAAATAAATATGAAGATTTATCAGCATCAATCTCTGAAACAGAATCCTCTGAACCAGAAGAGTCATCAGAATCAGAATGATGATGTTCATTTAAAAATTCATCTGTAGGGAGAGAAGTTTTAAAAGATTTTTTACGTTTACTAGAAGGAGAAATAACAGACATAGCCTTCTTGATGGATTCAGAAACAAAATCTCTTATGTTATCAGGAACATTCTGCACCTTAGATGTTGAAGGAACTGCAACAGACAATGGTACTTTACTAAAGGAAATATTATCTGCATTAACAAGTTTGTCATGACAATTAATACAAACAACAGCCGGAGGAATAGCTACCAAAAGTTTACAGCAGATACACTTAGCTTTGGTAGATCCAGCACTAGACAGCGATTTTCCTGTAGTATCTTCTGACTCAGATGCAACGTGAGACATCTTGCAATATGTAAGAGAAAAAACAACATATAAAGCAAAATTGATCAAATTCCTTAAATGACAGTTTCAGGAATGGGAAAAAATGCCAAAGAACAAGCTTCTAGCAACCAGAAGCAATGAAAAATGAGACTTAAATAATGTGGAGACAAAAGCGACGCCCATGCTTTTGGCGCCAAAAATGACGCCACATCCGGAACGCCGACATTTTTGGCGCAAAATAACGTCAAAAAATGACGCAACTTCCGGCGACACGTATGACGCCGGAAACGGAAAAGAATTTTTGAGCCAAAAAAGTCCGCGCCAAGAATGACGCAAAAAAATGAAGCATTTTCAGCCCCCGCGAGCCTAACAGCCCACAGGGAAAAAATAGTCAAATTTTTGAAGGTAAGAAAAAATGAATTATTTAAATGCATAATCCCAAATATGAAACTGATTGTCTGAAAAATAAGGAAAGTTGAACATTCTGAGTCAAGGCAAATAAATGTTTGAATACATATATTTAGAACTTTATAAACAAAGTGCCCAACCATAGCTTAGAGTGTCACAGAAAATAAGATTTACTTACCCCAGGACACTCATCTACATGTTTGTAGAAAGCCAAACCAGTACTGAAACGAGAATCAGCAGAGGTAATGGTATATATAAGAGTATATCGTCGATCTGAAAAGGGAGGTAAGATATGAATCTCTACGACCGATAACAGAGAACCTATGAAATAGACCCCGTAGAAGGAGATCACTGCATTCAAATAGGCAATACTCTCCTCACATCCCTCTGACATTCACTGCACGCTGAGAGGAAAACCGGGCTCCAACTTGCTGCGGAGCGCATATCAACGTAGAATCTAGCACAAACTTACTTCACCACCTCCATCGGAGGCAAAGTTTGTAAAACTGAATTGTGGGTGTGGTGAGGGGTGTATTTATAGGCATTTTGAGGTTTGGGAAACTTTGCCCCTCCTGGTAGGAATGTATATCCCATACGTCACTAGCTCATGGACTCTTGCTAATTACATGAAAGAAAGAACATTTTTGGGATTCATGTCCCTTTCAACGGTAACCCCAGGTGAGATCAGGTGCGTGGCCATGTCTTTAGCCACCTGGCAGCAGTGTTTGCAACAATGTTTATTAAAATGTTATACATAGTTACAAACACTGCTGCCACAGAATGCTACAGGAAAATTCAGAAGAAAAGGTAGTTATTCCTCAATGTTATCAGATGTTTATAAATAACAGTCACGGCACAATGGTGTACTGTGTAATAGAACATATGATTCATTATTAAGCTTTGTTTTTTGGGCCCTACTCAAAGAGCTTAGGATTCAGGCTTAGGCTCTCAGTAAAACATATTTACATATAAACATTACATATTTTATCCTAAATTTGGTTTATTTATTGGATTGTGAGATCTTCGGAGCAGGGTCTCTTCCTTTTTTCACCATGAACCACTGTTATTATGTACTCCTACTTATGTACCAAGTGCTACAGAATTGGGGTCACTTTACAAACAAAATATAATATTAAGAATAGAAGTTGTATGACTGCCTTTCAGGAGTTGCTGCACATATGTTCCGCTATTTCAAACACTTTCTAAAATGCAATTGATAGCGACATATCTTATTAAAGGGACAGTGTACTGTTATTTTTCAAAGTACTTGTAATAACAGCTCCAGTGTATGAAATATATAGGACACAGCTCCTTTATGTAATTTTTTTGTATATGAAATAGTTGGCACCATTTTATTCTTTTTGTAACAACAACAACCCATTCAAATTTGCATTTTAATGCAAGAAGAGCAGATGTCTTATGTTATCCCTCTCTATTCACTCTCACACACACACACACACACACTTATTATTTTTATACACAAAGCCTGATCTTTAGAACAGTTGAAAGTTATAATTTTAGTAAATATCTTTTCGATCTCCTACTGGCAATGTTTTTGTGTGTATCTTGTTTACATAGCTTTTCTGTACCCATTATTGCAGTATTTAAATTTTCAGTATAGGTGGTGGTTTGAACGGGTAAAATCAGTTGCTTTGAATAACAAAATAAATATAAAGGTGCTATTTGTAAAAAAATGAATACAGTCAATAAGGTAAAAAAAAATTCTTTGGGAACACACAAATGAAGAAAATATTAGTGCATACATTAATATCAGTATTTATGGAGCACAATTAAACCTCTGCAATTGACACAGATAACAAGCAATTGGCTCACCTAGTTTATCTTTTTTCTGGAGGATTTAATTTAAATGTTCTTCTTTCACCTCTGGGTCTATGAAACTTATTCATGAGTCAGCTACCCTTTTAGTAAAGACTACATTTAAATGGTCTTGACTATACTTTTCCTGACTGAGTCTTCACCATCAAAAGGGCATTTAAAAATGTATTGTTTTAACTCTTAACATATTTACTTACAATAGTTAAAGGGATATAAAACATAAAACATTTTCCCTTGATTTAGAAAGAGCATGCAATTTTAAACAAATTTCTAATTTACTTCTATTCTCTAATTTGCTTCATTCTCTTGCAATCCTTTGCTGAGAAGCACATATAGATAGGCTCAGTAGCTGCTGATTGGTGGCTGCACATATATGCCTAGTGTAATTGGCTCACCCATGTGCATTGCTATTTCTTCAACAAAGGATATCTAAAGAATGAAGCAAATTAGATAATAGAAGTAAATTGGAATGTTGTTTAAAATTGTATTCACTATCTGAATCATGAAAGTAAAAATTTGTGTTCAGTGTCTCTTTCACATATCATTGCTTTTTTCTTAAAAATGTAAGAGTTTTGTTGTTACTGCAAGTAACCTGAATATCATCTAGGTGCAACTAGGTAATTGCTTGAATTTAAAATATTACCTCATGGCACTCAATTTTCTGTTTCATCTAAAAGGGTATCTTTCTAATTTATAAGAAAGGGAAAGATCCAGAGAATATGGGGTCATATAGACCAATTTCTCTCTTAAATCTAGATTATAAAATCCTGACGGCTATTTTAGCTGAAAGACTTAAAGAAGTCATGGGATCTTTGATAAAAGAAGATCCAAACGGGTTTTATGGCAGGAAGAAACTCCACACGAAACATGCGTAGAGTCCATATAACATTAGACTATTTTCATAATAAACAAGAAAGGCTAGGTAAGAACAGCAAAGACGATTTAGCGTTAGTCACTATAGATGCCGAGAAGGCATTCGATTCCATAACATGGGACCACATGTTTACATCCTTGATGAAGTTTGGATTCGGAGGTAATATATTGAACATTATTAAGTTAATATACAATACGCCCAGATCACAGTTATTAATAAATAGTGAACTAACGCAATATATAACATTACAGAGAGGCACACGTCAGGGGTGCCCACTCTCACCTTTCCTGTTTAACATCTCGCTTGAGTCACTAGCCACCTATTTGAGGAAGGAAATAAAAGGCATAGAGATAGGCAACAAGAATCTAGTGATTTCGTTATATGCGGACGGTATTCTCCTGTTTCTAAAGAATTCAAATTTAAATATACCTAAGTGTCTTGAAATTATAAGAAAATATGGCCAGTTTTCTGGATATAAAATAAACTCTAGTAAGTCGGAAATTCTGTGGATACACAAAACCCAAAAAAGTTACGACAAACATCCATTCCAGGAAGCCAGGCATATCAATTATTTAGGAATCAAGCTTAGTAAAAGTCCAACGGAATGGTACACGTTGAACTATGATAAGGTCTTTAGGGAGCTTGACAATGATTTTAGTAAATGGAATGTTTCTCTTGTCATTGTCAGCGAAGATAATGATAATTAAAACAATCATTTTTCCACGTATCTTATTTTTGATGCAAAATTTACCAATATTCATTACCCCGCAAGACATAAAGAAATATAATAAGGCCTGCGCAAAGTTCATATGGGGAAACAAGAAACCACGACTTGCAATTAACAGACTTATGGAGCTCAAAGAATATGGGGGTTTCTCCCTATCCAATTTAAAATACTATCATTTAGTATCAATGACAAAGTATGCCGTAGGCTGGCTGACAGAAGCCGAGTATACCACATACTATGATTTAGAATCCAACATAGTTAGGCCATTTAATTTAAATGCGTTACTTCATCATCCACATAGTAAATTGCCAAGCATAATTTGTCAGATGCCTACATTGGTGAATATAATTCGTGTTTGGCAAAAGACACTACAGCTGATGGCGATTGATTATCGTGTATCACGCTATTTACCTTTGAGGGGTACTCTTGATTTTTCACCAGGCTATCATAATATAGTCTTCCAGGAATGGCAGGAGAAGGGTCTAGTGAATTTTATACAATTACTAGTTGAAAATAGCAGTAAGATAGAAACATATTCAGTGATAGCAAAAAAATGTAATCTTTCCCCAAAAAACTTTTTCCCATACTTGCAGGTTAGAAGCTTTATGAACCAATTAGACTGGGGAAGAAAGAGAGATTGGCTAGAGATAGAAGCAGGATTGAATATATACAAATCTGGAGTCCGTTCAATTAAGTATTGGTACCAAAGATTACTTACAAGGGGGGGGACAAGACTATGTGGACAAGTTAAAGAAGGGTTACCTGAAACATTTTCAAGAAATAACAGTTCAGGAGATAAGGAAAAGTATAAATATATCAGAAGACACCACAACCAACTATAGTTGGAGAGAGTCACAACTGAAACTAATGAATAAATATTACCTGACACCAGACAGGATCAATAAGTGGGCACAAAATGACCGCAAGCGTCTATGTTCAAAATGCAGAGTAGAAGGGGCAGATATTTTTCACAGCTTTTGGGGATGTACAAAGATCAGACAGTATTGGAGCAAGATTAATTTTTGGCTAATGAAAATACTGAAAAAATTATTTTACTATCACACCACATTTTGTGTTCTTTTTGGTTCAATACCCAATACAGAAGGGAGATAGAATGTTAATAAATATGTCAATTTTAGTGGCACATAATTTAAAGGGACAGTCAAGTATAAATTAAACTTTCATTATTCAGATAGGACTTTTAATTTTAATCGACTTTCCAATTTACTTTTATCATCAAATTAGCTTTTTTCTCTTGGTATTCTTAGTTTAAACTAAACATAGGTAGGCTCATATGCTAATTTCTAAGCCTTTGAGGGCTGCCTCTTATCACATGCTTTTAAAATCTCTTTTCAACACAAAGAGACAGAAAGTACACGTGGGCCATATAGATAACACTGTGTTCAGGCACAGGGGGTTATTTAAGATTTAGCACAAAACAATGCTAACTGCAAGACAATTGATAATAAACAGTCACAGTCATGTGATCAGGGGGCTGGAAGAAGGTTCCTAGATGCAAGGTAATCACAGAGGTAAAAAGTGTATTAATATAACTGTGCTGGTTATGCAAAATTGGGGAATGGGTAATAAAGGGTTTATCTATCTTTTAAAACAATAACAATTCGATGGTTGACTGTCCCTTTAATCCTTAGAAAATGGGTATCACATGCCACCCCTAGTATTGCAAAATTTACTAATGCTTTAAAAGTTCAAATGAACATAGAACTACATGATAATAATTTAATGAAAGAAAGTCATTTCAGAAATTATTTCAAAAAGTGGTTAAAAGTGATTCTGTCTTTGCCAATGCCAAACCAAATTCAATTTATTACATACTTAAAAGATTCAATGTATTTACAAGTATTGGTCATCGAGGGAGTTCTTCCTAGTCAATGGACAGATCTATAAGAAATAAGAAGGGCCCTATGTATAGATAGGAGGGGCCGGGAGGAGGGGAGAGAGAGGATGATCCTTAAAGAGAGGAGAAGAGAAGGGGGAAAAATTTCCTTTTTTTTTTTTTTCTCTCCTTTTCTTTGTTTATTTTAATTTTTTGTTTTTTATTTACTTGTTGGGTGAGGTTCTGTATGTATACATGTATGTATCTAGGTAGACAAATTGAAAGTTCATGTAATATGAGGTTCTAATATTGCATAGCATTCCTGATGTACTTGTACTTTAAGAATTTACATGTTATATTGCCTGAAAACCGGAAAACTTGCAATTTACCATATTCCAAGGTAACTATATCTGTCATGTCTGGTTATTTACCATTTATTTTCTTTTTTCTGTTATAGGGTTGCCTACAATTATAATTTCTGATAACCTCAATAAAAATATTAAAAAAAAAAAAGGGTATCTTTCAAAACTTATTACAATGTTTTATTTAAAAATAATTAAATTAGTAATAATTGATGTTTCTGTGCTGTATAAACAAGAGATTTCTGTGGCAGCTGCCCCATATAGCCAGTGAGCAGTAAAAACCCAGGACTTAGCTGTATGAAATCATGAACTTCCAGTTTCAAATTAAAAGTAAACTTTATACCATGCAAGTACAGGGGCTCTACACATGATGTCCTTTAAAGAACTGACTATTTTATTGGTCCAGTGGGGAAGAATTTAATAAGTGCATATTTTAATGTCAGTAATACAGTGAGTGTTATTAGTATCCCTTAGTTTCACCGGGATATTATATTACTGTTAACAAACATTTGTGCATATATTACCATATTTATTTATTATTTGTTCTGCTAATTCATACTGTTCACATTTATAACTTTACTTTACTAGTGCCACTAACTAAACAACTAAATATAATTATATCATCACATACTTGCTGATCCAAAAGGTAGAACTCAAGGACAAGCCAATCAATTTAGCCTTCAAAACCTACATACCAATTTCTAAAGTTTTTTGTTTTGTTTGTTTTTTTAAACTAAGTCCATGTATTGGACCCATTAATAATGTACTTTACTAACTATTGGCTAGATTACGAGTTTTGCGTTAGAGGCTATGCGGTGCTAACGAGCAGTTTTCTCTCACCGCTCACTTACCTGCAGCGCTGGTATTACAGGTTTTTGCAAACCCGGCGTTGAAAGGCAAGAAGTGAGCGTTGAGCAAAATTGTGCTCCTTACCGCACTCCAATACCAGCGCTGCTTAAGTCAGCGGTGAGCCGGTTGTATAGGAATCAATGGGGAGCGCCGGCTGAGAAAAAGTCTAACACCTGCAAAAAAGCAGCGTAAAACTCAGTAACACAGCCCCATTGATTCCTATGGGGAAATAAAATTTATGTTTACGCCTAACACCCTAACATGAACCCTGAGTCTAAACACCCCTAATCTTACACTTATTAACCCTTAATCTGCCGCCCCAACATCGCAGACACCTACATTATACTTACTAACCCCTAATCTGCCGCTCTGGACATTGCCGCCACCTACATTATATGTATTAACCCCTAATATGCTGCCCCCAACATCACCGAAACCTACATTATATTTATTAACCCCTAATTTCCCGCCCTCAATGTCGCCGCTGATTTCTTTGGGGCAATGCCACGCAAAAGGCCCTTTTAAGGGCTATTGATAGTTTAGTTTAGGCTAGGGTTTTTTTTTTATTTTGGGGGGGCTTTTTTATTTTGATAGGGCTATTAGATTAGGTGTAATTAGTTTAAATATCTTGTAATTTGTTTATTATTTTCTGTAATTTAGTGTTTGTTTTTTTTGTACTTTAGCTAATTTAATTTATTTAATTGTTTTTAATTTAGTTAATTTATTTAATTGTAGGGTTAGGTTAGGTGTTATTGTAACTTAGGTTAGGTTCTATTT